>NW_010972942.1:5249940-5294241 GCF_000737465.1 Haliaeetus leucocephalus
GGAGGAGGCGGGAGGCACCGGGGGGGGCGAGTTGCCTCGGGGAGAGGTCTGGCAGCGATGCCCCCTCTCCCCCTCGGCAGGGTTTTAGGGGGCCACGGCTTCGCTGGTCGATGTGGGAGGTGGCGGGGTCGCCCCCCTCCCTCCCCCGGCAGAGTGGCCGCGGCGTAGCGGAGGGCGTCAGGGAGATACACACACCCCCCAACCCCCCCCCGGTGACACCGTGAGGACGGTGTCGAAGGATGTAGCCAACAACTGCATCTTGCCGGGCGTTTCTGGGGGTACGGCACTGTAATTCTCCGGTACGGGGGGGGGGGGGCTGGGACAGGCAAGTTTTGTCCCAAGCCGTGTGCCCGTGGGGTCCTCTTTCTCTCCGTAAATTGAGATTGTAGTGTGGTGTCAGTCCTGTGGACAGATAACGTCTGGTTTTACTTGGTTGGATGGGGTTGCTGTGGGTACAGTAGCATGAAACATCCTGCTGCTTGACAGGTATTTCCAGCTGAATTATTTATTCATACCTTCTCCGAAGGAGTTCTTAAATAGTAGCTGCAGAAATTGCTCTGGAAGAGTGGATCACTTTCACTGTGCTGCTCCGAGTGGGTGGTGATTTATTGAGAGGGGCAGGAGAAAAGATTGCTGGGTTTTGTGGCAGTGGCCCCTGTCCTTCCTTATTTCACCTGTAACTGTTCTGCTTTTCCTTGAGTTTTTAACAGCTTTCCATTTTGTTTTTAGATCTGGATGATCTGGCACTTCTGTTTCCTTTCTCAAACTGCTGCTTCTTTTCTCTTTCTTGTTTTCATTTTGGTCCAGTATAACTTACATTTTTTGTCACTAGTAATGAAACGGACCAGAAGGAACGTACAAAAACAATGACATGAGTTTAATTGTCCTGATAGCCTCGGTTTAGCATAGCTAAAAAAGGGTTAAAATGTTAAAGCGTTGAACTTTATGGGGTAAAAATTTTGCTGATGAAGTGCAGAAGCATAAAAAAACCCATGGTGTGTCTGAGTTATTGAAATGAAACGGGATCAAGAACTTGAACATGCTGTACAGAATGTTCTTCATTTAGCAGTACCATAGACAGTCTGATCTGCCTTCATTTTATCAGCTCTATCTGGAAAACACGTTTTTGTAATGCTCTTTTAATGCTCAGACTTTCACAAGCGTGACTGCAAAATAGAGGCAATAATTTATTAAGTAGTATCTTTTCTAAAACTGTGTGAAAACTATAGGGAAATAACAGTTGTGAAACTTGACGGAGGCACTCTGTGGGACTTTGTAAACCTGTGCTGTGTTGCTGTCTTTGGCCTAGTAAACAACTTTCTGTAGCCTGCTTCACCCCTCGTTCCTGTTGCTCCCTCTGTAAAGGGGAAATAAGGGTTACAAATTAAATAAGTTTGTTTAGGATATATGAATGATAAATATTGCCTAGAAGACAAGTTATGCGTGGAGGGTAGTACTCACTTCCTGAAAATATGGTCATGGTAAATCTAAGGTTGTAATTGCTTTCATTTTAGAAATACCAGCTGTTAAGAATACACTTCTTCTTTTAAATGGTGTTCTCTTGTCTTCTGATGAGAGATTCAAGAAAACTTATGGAGTCTTTTTGTCTATATGTTGTATAATGTTCTGATGACTTATTCCTGAGTTTAGTAAACTACTAATTTAGTAATGTAGTTTAGCAAATTGGAAAAGAAATTGTCTGGGATTTTTTTTTTTTTAAAGGAAGCATAAATGAAAAATTAGTAAGTGAACTGTAAAATTAGTAAGTTTCTCAATAGTAGACACCTTCCCAGGTCAACAAGACCTCAAGGCTCTGAATTCTTCTATTAATTAACATCTAAATCTTCAATGCAAAAAAAAAAATTTACAAAGGAAACTGTTGTATATAATTTTAAGTGTGTTTTTGGTTCAAAATAATTTAATTTATTAGTGCTGATGTTTAATATGTAAGTTGCCTGAGATAAAAAGGAGACATCCTTTTTCTGATTATGTACAGTGTTTTTAAGTACCCAGTGTTTAACTGAAATGTTTGTGTAACTTATTGCAGTCTCTAACTACCAGTACTCTATCACTGTACTATTGTGGCAGTATTATTTATATTTCCCATAAGAATGATCTATTGGTATGCTAAATATGTTTTAGTTACTTCTTAAACTGCCATAATTTTATACAGCAATGTATGACGCCCTAGGTTAATTACATCTTATGTTTACAGATCCACCGAAATTTTTCTGATTAACTTAAAGCTAGAGTTATCTGATCAGCCAGTTCTAAGTCAGCCTACAATAAGTTTTGAAACTGTAACAAATTACCTCTTTTTGCCAATAGCACTGAAGATCAACCTGAAGAGATACTGCTGTTTAGTTGATGCATAGTAACTTGTAAAACTCCTGTGTTTGAGTCTTTATGTGTACTATTTAAATTTGTAATCTTTGTCTGTGTGGACATTCTTTAATGGTAGTTTTCTGTAATGCTTTTCTTCTAGAATAATAGAAGCCAATGTTGAAGAGATCCTGTGTTTTGTTTTCTAACCACAGAGTTGTCCAAAGTGGTGGCTAATTTGCCACTGCTGGGTTGATTTAAACCTGGTTTGCCTAACTTTAAGCAAGTGATAATTTTTTTTCTTAACAAACAAACTTTGGAGGAAAAGCGTTTTTTCCCAACATTTTTCCCAGAAGAAGCCCCAGCTTGTGCAACTTCTTCCTAAAAAAACCCCAGAAATATTCTGAAAAGTTGTAAATTGTATAGAACAAGTGAATAGAATGGTTTTGCTTTAGAAAATTCAGTACAGTATCTTTAGTAATCTGAAGTCTTAAAGCTACAGATAACATAAAAATGCGGCAAATGCTGAAGAAATAATAAGCAATAAACAGTTGTTCTCAGAACAGCTGGAAAGACAGAACTTGCATTAAGAATAGAAGAGTAGGTAAAAAATAGAACCAAGGAAGTTCAGCTGAAAATGTACAGAAAATATATCATTGCTGTACAAAGTGCTAGATACCAACTGTTTGCATCTTGAACTTGAAAGATCAGCTTTATTCATAATACTTGCATTTTAATTACTATTGTTTTACCTTTCCCCTCCTTTCATTTTTAATACCATGTTAGTTCAGGCCCTGCATTACGGTTGGACATATTTAAACAGCTTTCACAAACATGTCTATGGGAACAGTTTTAGGTTTGCATTTTATCACCAAAATAACCTCTTGTCTTTTCTTTAAAGTTAGGCACATGAGATTTGTACATGTAGATATTTAAATCTGATTAAATACAGAGCTAATGTAATTAATGACACAAACAGCTTTAGCAAAGAGTGTAGAATGTTAGCCTTCACCATGTATTTCTGTTATCAGGAAATTTTTTTTTTTTGCCCTTGAAAACTGCCTGTTGGTGGGCTGCCATCAAAATACATGCACACATCAAAATAAAGTGCTACTTGAAAAGTCTTGTTCCAGCAATAGAATTTTTTTCAAAATGCATGTCTAAACAGGCATTTAATAAAATAATTGTGCTAGATGACAATGCAGAATTCATGTTACAGTTTGAAAGCACCAGAAACTTTTATCACAAAACACAAGCCAGCAGCAATATAAAAGTTTCCCACAAGTTTCACTCCAGTGTCTTCAGCCAGTGGGGTAGGGGGTGGCGAAAATGCATACAGGCTACTGAAATTGCAAGAAAAATTATGTACACTTTCTGTTAAAGTTCCTTGGTTCTATTCTATACCTGCTGTTGGTTCTATTCTTTACCTGCTCTCCTAGTCTTAGTGAAAGTTCTGTGTTTCCAGCTGTTCTCAGAACAATTGCTTATTTATTAATCTTTCTTCGATATTGGCAGCATTTTTATTTAATAATTTGGAAGTAATTTTCTCTACTTATTTGACAGCCTTGTCCAGGAAAAAGTTCTAAACTATTTTTAATATATCTTCCAAAAAACCCCAACAAACCCAGCGTTAAGTGAGGAAAGTTTTCAGCCAACTGGAACTTCAGTGATGATGCACATGTGTTCTGTACTGTTAAACATCACAGTATGGGATGCTGTTTGTGTTGTTTCAAACAAAATATTTAGAAAATAAAAAGAAAATGAGTGATTACTGTAACTATATATCCAATTCTGGGGTATAAACACAAGGAAATTATTGGTAGTTAGTGATGCGGTGCCATTGGTGAAATACTGTTGAAGATAAAAATTTCAATCATTTTTTAAACTGAAAAATGCAAGTACCATATTTGAGACCAGAATGAGTTGAAAGTAAAAAGCATTTCTCCTGTCCACTAAGAGATTGTTAGTCCTTTATGTAACCTTCAGTTACCAGTCTGTACTGATATGTGGTATATTAGCTTTGGCATGTAGCCTTGCTACAGTAAAATAAGATAAATACAAAGTTTATAGTTATTTTACCAAGATCAGATAGTCTAATCTTGGGGGTTTTTTTAAATAAACTTTTAAAGTGAGTTGAATATCAAGTGAAGTTTAAAATTTATAGTCTTTAAGTCAGTAAAGGTAAATAAAATAGAAGTTATGGCTTTAGGCCCTAAAGAGTCTCACTTGCTTGTTTTTGTATCTGCCTGCATAAATAGAATTTTGGGAAACATTTTGCTGTGCAGCAACTGCACGATTTTTGAGCTAGAATGGAAGAATTCACTTCTGAAAAAGAAAGCAGTAGTAGACAAGTTTACTGAAACTGGTGTCACTGAGCGTTATCAGCAGATCTTTCTTCCAAATAGAGCAACTATACAGCTATACCAACTGTATAGCTAAAATATAGAAAACTATGAATGCTTTCAGCCTGTCACATTGAACATTGATATGTCATGAATATGTGTGTGATTTAAATCAGGAAAATAAAAGCGGCAGATATTTATTATAAAGAATGGTTATTCCAGTTGATGTTAAATATTTTTTGCTCAGGAGTTGGATAATGTCTTGTACTTGCTTTTAGGCCTAACTATTCAAACTCTGAGAAGGGGAAAAGAGAAAACAATGAATTTGCAAAAGCCAGGGAATGTTGTCTTGTTAAGCTGCTCCCTTGGAAAGCTCTGTGAGTTTGTAATTAATAAGCTAAAGCAGCTTAGCTCAAACAATGTGCAAAACTCAGTGATCAAGCACTTTCTTTAATTGTTTGCTCAAAT
Organism: Haliaeetus leucocephalus; assembly: GCF_000737465.1. Lineage (NCBI taxonomy): Eukaryota > Metazoa > Chordata > Aves > Accipitriformes > Accipitridae > Haliaeetus > Haliaeetus leucocephalus. The sequence continues at coordinate 5,255,073 of NW_010972942.1, forward strand.
TCTACCAAGCTAAGACTTTCAGACTAAAGGATCTTCACTATATGTTATACAGGCATAGGCTGTACTGGTGAATACTCCCAGAGATTATGTGATTAAATTACCCCTATTAATATGAAAGAGAGAAGGCACAACTTCTGTTGAACTTACCCGTAGTTATGGCTGTGTCCAACAAATACAAGTGTGTTTGGTATAATGATAATGTCTCTTATGTAGCCTTGGTTTACAATTGAGAGACAAGCTTTCAAGCAGTTTACAGGCTAAAGTTTCCACCGGGGCAAAGGGGAACAGGACGATGAAGGTATTTTGCTCAGTACTTGGAGCCAAAAATTGTGTGTCTTGCACGATTTTGAAGTAGCGAAGGACTGTGACAAAACTATCAGCTGGGGATTGGTTTTTTTGCCTTTCAAAGGGAGGAAGAGACAATATTGCCCATTCATTGAAACCTGTTGTAACTTCATTTGTTAAAACCAAATGAAAATAAAGTAAATAGGTTGAATGTTTTAAAATAAAAAGAGCCAGTATGAAACCTTTTGGGATAGAATGAAGGTCAGGTAACCTGTCTTCTGCCTGCTTTTGGTAGTTGAGTGCTTTTAAAAGGTATTCTGGAATTGGTGCCAGCCTTTGCAGGTTTTTTTTTTGTTTGTTTTTGTTTGTTTTTCCTCTAGGGTGACCTTAATCACTGGAATGAAAAAACAGGTATCAATCTGGGGTGGCAGGGGAAGAAGGGAGGGAGCCCTGTCATTTGCCTTCCTGGGAGCAGTATTAATGTATTAGAAAAGAAAGGACAGAAATTAACAGTGGTAGCACAGGAATTGCGAGACATCTTATTTTTGATAATTAATGATCTGATTGAGAATACTAGCTATGCATCCTTTCATACACAGTATTAAAAAATAATTTTCTCCTTTGGTGATTACAAAGTTGTTTGTTGTATTTTTTAATTCAACTTAATTAAAAATACTGTTTGATCAGCCTCAAGAAGAAAATTCTGTATATATATCAATAAATGGTGATAATAGTTTACGAGAGTATAGCAAATATTGTCTCTAAAGGTCTGCCAGACTAAAATGCTTCATAGAATTTGATACTACTTATTCACATAGATTTATTTATTTCTTCTTGATTAGAAATTGTTGGCCAATAATGAGAAGGGACAAGGAAACTGAATGGATTGAGGTTTCCTAAGTTAAATTCTCTCCCTGTCATGTTTAGGGATATGGATTTGATGAGTATTTAAATCTTGTTGCAGTTTACAACTTCCAAGATTTTGACCCTTTTCTTTCCAAAAGGCTTTTTGTCAGAATACAGGATTTTATCTTGGTTATCAACCTTTGGAACGGTTTTTACAAGGATGAGAAATTCCCTGATAGATATATGGTTGTCCTTATTGTGCCAGCCCTTGCTGTTGTCTTAAATTCATTTCTTTAACTGAAGCAGCTCAAATAATGCGAGACTCTTGTCCTTAAAAGATAAAATTATTTGTGTTTGACTTTTTAGTGCTGTGTGAGGCTTGTGCTGGGCATTGGTACATTTGAAGACTCTATTTATGAAGCAGATGACTAGCTGTCAGTTTCATTTTATTCTTTATTAGTGGATTTCACTTAATTTGCTTTAAAATGACAGGTTCATTGTAAAAAAATTTGGTTATCTGGCAAAAAGCTTTTCAGACTGTGGAGTACAGAGTGTTTTGTGTGTGTAGTTATTGACTGATCTTTAATTATACTGTAGTTCCGATTTCAGTTTCATCTTGTCTCTTAGTGAGTTTAAGTCAAGCATATTAGTCCCTTTAGAAGAGAACTCTGTTGCCTTGACCTTCCAGTCAAATAGTTTAGAATATCTTGGAGCATGTGAAGATAATATTCTGTTATCGAGCTGAGAAATCAACAATCCTTCCCCCCGCCCCCCCAACCTAATGAAATTTTTAAATGCTCAAAGAACAAAACATTAGTGGTGGAAACTTATTTGTAAGTAGCTTGTTAAAAGATCCATGTATTGCCTTTTGGCTCCTTTAAAAAGAGAGAAATGTACAAAATGCTTGACATTCAGAACTTAAAGTATGGATTGGTCTGGGAAAATAACATTCAAACTGGGTTGCCAGATGTTAACATGTTTTATTAGAAATGAGAAGGAGGAGACTAATCTGCTTCTGCATTCTCAGTACAGATTGAAAACCTGATATTCAGCCAAAAATAGATAAAACTGAAAAACAATTCTTCAAATTCAAATCCTGGTATTATTTTTTTATGTACAGAGTATTTTGTGAAGCTGTTTTGTTATGTGTCCTGCTGAAGCTTTAATTGAGCATGTCCAGACAATTATCTTTCTTTCCTCCTCTGGGCCTTGATTAAAACTTACCAGAAGAACTTTGATTAGGAAAAATTCATGCAGGATTGTGATAATCAAGTGTCTGGATAGCTTGTGAGTTTGGGAGTCTGGGCCGAATGATTTCACCTGAGTTATGGGATACACTCTGCAGGGGCTTTCTTGAATGACCCGATTGATTAGGAAGGAAAGGATTTTTTTAATTTGTAGGAACTGTCATATTTTCTTTAGATTCCTTAGGTAGCAAGATGGACTGTAGCAGGTAGCTTTTTCCTAAATATCACCATTTTTAATCTTTACCTTGTTTCTCTTCTGGGAACTTTTTGGTATTTAAAGTTAGATTTCTAGTTAGAGAGTAATATGCAATCAGTTCCAGCAATACTTACACTGTTAAAAATCTTGTGTGTGGGGTTTTTTTTCTTTTTCTGTAGAGAAGTTTTGTTTGAAAAGCAAGACTACCTACCCAGTGTTTAGAACTTCATATTCTGGACTTAAGATATTTTTCAGTAAGAAATGTGTGAATGGAAGAACGAAAATACTGAAAATAGGGTTGTTACTGGTCTTACTCTCTCAGGCTAGTAGGTTGTACTAGCAGACTAGTAACAGCTTTGCTTATGAATCAACATGGTGGTGGTGTAACAACACTGTTGTTGCAGCCTGTTCACAACTTCTCTTATTCTGGTACAGGGTTACTGTTTGCCTCCATTCAGTGAGGGAGTGCTTGGAAAAAAAAAATCTGTATCCTGCATGCAAAAACTTCTACAAAACAAAGGATGTTTTTTGTGAAATATTTTGTAACTTGAATGGGGGAGGAGGTGACAGCCTGTAGCTGATAAGTGAAATGTAAATTCTTTGCCAGGACTTCATCATAGTACTGACAGTGCTTTTGTGCTAACAGAGTTTTCTGGGTACATTTAAATCTTTGGGTGTGGAAGAGAATCATTGGCAGTTACTGCAGAAATATTGTTAGGTCTCTCTAGGGTGCAGTGGCTTTACCAGCATAAAAGAGACGAGTGGAGCCCCTCTGGGATTAATTTTTGATTTTTAACTATTTATGAGTGAGTTTTTCTTCCTCTTTGATCTCCAAGCCAGATTAAGATTTGAGTTTACAGTGTCTAGGAAGGCTTGGCCTTGGAAGGCCACTCGGTTCTTAGATCATTGCAACAAAGAGAGGGGAATCTGAGTGCATGGAAATAGAAGGTTTCTAACAAAATTCAAGTACAGATGTTTTGGACACCCATGCTTCCTAGTCTGTGAAGTTGCTGTTCCATCTTTCAGTTTCTTCATATCCTCACGATACTGCCTAACTGAGCATGGCTAGTAGAGTCCCTACCACTCCAGGTGAAAAGGCCACCACATTCCAGCTTAATTGCCCGTCATAGCTTGTTTTAGTGGTGAAAGAAGGTGTGGTGATGGAACATTTCCTCCAGCAGAAAGGAACGGAAGCTGTTTGCCCATTTTCTGCTTTTTGCTCTACTCATAGGTTTCTGCTCTACTGGTAGAGAAAAATTGCTTTATGCCCAGCTGTTTTCTGCCAAACTGTTATTGCTGCCCTTAATACATCCTGTCTGGTACTGAATCTCCTTCTGGTTTAATCAGCTCAGCTTTTCTCTCTCTACTTTTTTTTTTCTCTGAAAAAAAAAAAAGTCCCTAAAATAGACTTTGAAGTCTATATTAAGGGTTGTTCATAGGTAAATTATTTGACTAAGATAGCTCATAATTTAGTTTACTCATTTAAGATATTACCCTTTTAAGACACTGCACATCTCGTGCAGCATTTCTTGAAACACCAAGAAGTGGAATATTTAAGAATTGCAAAGATAAGACAGTTAAATGTATACGTTGATCTTCAGTTTTATTTTCTTTGTATCATTTACCCTTTATAGAGTTTGTATTTTCAGCTCTGAGGAGATAATAAGCCAGGAGTATGGGCACACAGTTGACCTTTATTGGATTATGGTGTTAATATTTTACTGCTAATCAACAGAGCCAATGTAATAGTGTATGTATGCTTTGCCTACTCCAGTTATGAATTATATGTTAACTGAAACAATATTAATTGGCTACCTTAGTTGCTCTCAGCTTTATGTACGTAATTCATACTTGGTAGTGATGCCTATAACTAAGGGTGCCTTGCTTTTTCACTGTACACGTTTTTGTTTGCATGTAGCTTTGTTAAAGTTTAACTCTGTAGGCTCCAGTTTTCCAAGGGAGAGGCAAAGCTGTTGTAAGAGTTCTGACAGTGGGATTAGAACTGGAAATAGACAGCTGATATTATGAAACTGCTTTTTAAAGGCATTGAGAGAGGTAATTTTTGCATACCTTCCAAGAGCTAGATAAGTTTTCATGGCGGGGGAGGAAAATACCTTTGACTGCACTGTTGCATTGTGGGGGATTGTGGATAAAGTCTGTCTGTCTACCTGTCTGTCCATGGGTTTGTGGTAGAATCAGAAAAAAGATCCCTGGGTTTGGGGAATGTGATGGTGATATTGTCATATATGCTTTAGAAGTAGTATTGTCATATATCCTTTTGAAGTAGTTGACAGGGATATGGAGACCAGTGGAATAATTTTCTATGTTAATAATCATTCATGTGAGATAAAACATCTAGCTCAATGGTGCACAGTAACCAAACTAACTGGTTCTAGGGGATGCATTCCGAAATACTCATCTTGCCAACTTCCAAATCTCCTCCTGTACTAAATTGCTACCTTCTCCACCTTTTCACAAATCGCATCTTTTTATATGCTTCTGCCCTGCCTTCTGCTTCTTTATATGATTCACCAGGAATCAACACAAGTGAGAATTTAGCTGTGGCATTTGAGATGTTTCCATACCAGTTTCAGAGGTTGCCACATAAGACGTGCCAGTTCAGAGAAAGAAGAATGTGTATTTTTGTTTAGCAAAGGTGCTAGAAGCTACTGGCTTCAGAGATATATTTAACGTGAACCATGACAGACAGTGAGTGCCATCTATCAGGATTGAAATGATGGAGGTTGTTGTGAGCTGTCTGGGGAGCCAGGAGGAATTTTACTCCACTGACGCCCAGTTAATTTTGTGTTCTTTGCTCCATATGCTTTGAGAAGTCTTATGAGCTTGACACTTTAGAAAATTTGTGGAGGTTAATTGAAAGGGTTGCACAAATCCTAATTGATGGAATTAACAACAGAATACAAGCCATTGCTGTCAGTCATGTCTCAACTACTTGAATAAACTTTCTTTTGGAACTAATGTTTGGATCAGCGTTAAGCTGTGTTCTTTGATTTCATCCTTGAATCATCCTTTCCTGTAAGGGTGAATTCAGTAATCTTGGTTTCAAAGACTTCCACCTTTTTGAAAATACTTCTGTAAACTACTGGTTATGTCACTACTCTTTGCCTTTTGCAGCTGGTTATTCCTTCAGTTGAAGGACTGTGTTGTTACGCAGTCTTGGGTTTCTGATCTTCCTACCCTGCTGTTCTGTTTCCCTCTAGGTAGTGAATGGTTTTGCTAATTTGATACTTTTTAGTTTTGGTTTATTGGGAAGTTGTATTAAAAGAATGTTTAAGTGTAAAATCCTCTCTCAAAAATAAGGAAAAGATCAAATTAAGATTGCCTATGCATGCTTCATTTATTCCCCCTTTACGTAAATAACTCCATGATTGCAGTCCATGTTTTCTTTTGCAGTCTCTTTAAATAGAAGGTGGAGAAGCAGGAAGGGAGCTTCTATATGAAATCTTACGATGGATTAGCAGAAACATTGGAAAGATGGTCTTGTGATGTGAAGAGAACAATCCAGCAAGCAGAGCACCCAAGAGCATATTAATGTATAGATAACATCTGTTTGGAGGTTATTGTGGGAGTGAGTGGCTGCACTAGCTTGTATTTTGACTTAAAGGAGCTGGTTGAGAGGCTGAAAGGAACCTGAGTATGTGATTAAAAAAAAAAAAAAATGGTATTCCTGATTCATGGTAAGAAAAAAAGCAAAAGTAATAATGGTATTGACTTTAGATATGTATGTCTCAACATAGCTGGAGATCTGTAAATAAAGGACTCCTTGTAATTAAGAGTGTTGAAGGGCTACAAATTTCCAGAAGAAAATACTAATTTACAGTGGCAAGCTGTCTCAATATGGAAAAAATATAGGAATAATAGTAAAAGTCAGAATGGCTACATGAGGATCTATTTAGTGACTTGAAGACTGAAAAGGCTTTGTACAAAACAGAAAAGTGAAAATAAGTAATTACAGCTAAAGCTCAATATGAAAGAAAGGGACAAGCATATGAGTGAAATCTACCCATGGTTCATTGTTTTATATTAGCAGATTAGAAAAGCATTAAGAAAGGTTTTTATAAATCACTAGAAAGATGAAGAAAGGGATGAGCCTGCGAATAGAAAAGGAAAGCAAAGAATAGATAATACAGTTACTTAAATTAACAACAAATAATGCCAAGCAAAAAGGACAGATTCAGTACCTTTTAGGTGTTGGGTATTATTTTGGTCACTAGAATTCAGCTGTGTGGATTGATTTTGTTTTGTTTTAAGTGTTTAAGCAACTGAATCTGGGGTTTTTGACAATTACTTTGAGTTTCCAGATAAGTACTATTTTTATTCTTGTACTGTTGTGTGAAAGGGTGGCTTCTGGAAATCACTGGACCGAATAGTCTCTGACACCTGTAAGATATAATGGACAATTAACTTGTGAGTACCTAGCTAAAAAGTAGCCAAAATGGATCACATTGAACTAACATGACTTTCTCCTCTTATTGTGCAGTAACTATTGTGAAAGAGAAGCAGTAGCTGTATTCTGACTGTGCAAGTATTTCTGGCTTGTGCTATTGTGACATTTGAATAAGCACACAAGAGAAATGTATAAATTGGTGGATTCTTGGATTCTTTTTTTATTAACCGCAAAGACCACTTCTCAAGGTATCACAGTTGCAGTTTGATTGCAGTAAAATCACTCTTGTTTCAACTGGGTTTCTGATTGACAGAGAGCATTTGGTTCTGTCAAGCTGAGTGGACCTACTAAAGGGTATTTTGAGTGCAGTCTGCATTGGCTTGAAAGAATTGTGTTGTGTTTAGTAAGGATTGGGAAAGGAGAGAAATAAGTTGAAATAAGTAAAAGAATTCTCTTCTGTATCCATGAAGAGTAAGAGAAGTAATTTGACATAATTTATTCAACTCACCTAGATCTCTTATTGTGAAGAAAATTCTTCCAATTACAAAAGCAAGAGATAGGGTGATGTGGAAAATGTTAAAGGCTTTTAACTACAAGGATATTTTAAGAATCTTTGATCTATGCTTATGTTAGGAAGATTGGGGAGGTGACTTCCCTGAGGTATCTTCAAGTCCTAAGTTTATAAGATTCTACAAATGAGGTGGTTAAAATTGTCTGAAAAGTGTTAATCCATTATACTTTGTCCTGCTATGTATGTTGCTGCTAATTCTCAAGAATTTTGTGCCAGAAAAAGTTTTCTGCATTCATGGCTGTCAAATACAAGGAAGGCTTTCCTCCTGAAACTGTTCCTTTTCAAATGCTTAATTTCAGAAACTTAAGAGTTGCAGCGTGCCTTTTGTACATAACGTGTGTGGGCTTTTTATATCAGTGTCATGTTTTTTTAAAAGTACATAATTATCTTGAAGCTAAGAGTGCATGTTTCTGGATTTGTGCGTGATATTACAGTAGTCTTTAGACTTGGTGTTACTCTGAGAAAATTAGTGTTCTTTGTAACCTCTTTGGTCAGCCAGTACAAATATTGTTAAACACTGAAGAGGAATTAATTTCAAGTTGTTACATTTAAACTTTAGATGTTTTATGAATTACTATGGTAACCAAGAGCTTAATTTCCTAATTAAACTGTATGAATCTGGCCTTCAAGGGCTTCATTTAAGATTTTTTTTTTCTAAAACTACATCTGGCTCCTGATAATCCAATTTTGTGTACTAATGAGACAAATTACTTTAAGTTGTGTTAAGGGAGAGAGGAAGGAAAAAATAGTCCTTCATAGTATCTTTGGAGAGTATCTTCCAAATTTTCTGCATATCCTTAGTTGTATATTGGCCTGTGTGTGCAAGCATGTAGCAAGCAGCTTGAGGAAAGTGATTCTTCCCCTCACTCTGACACATCTGGAGTACTGTCTTTAGGAACCCCCAGTTGAAGAAAGACATGGATGTGCTGGTGTGAGTCCAACAGATGGCCACCAGGATGGTTGGGAGCTAAACTACATGATGTTCAAGGAGATTGGATTTCTTCAGCCTTAAGAAGAGAAGGCAAAGGGAAGATCTTGCTGATGCCTACAACCTAAAATGGGGCCACAGTGGGAAGACAAGGGGCAACAGACACAAATTGGAATGTGAGATATTCCAGTAAGATACAAAAGAAACATTTTATACCAGGAGGGTAGTCAAACACTGGAATGCATTGACCAGAGAGGTTGATTAGAAGACAATTTTTGAAATATTGGTTAGCCCCTCTCTTAAAACAATTATTCAGTATTTGGATCAGTTCTGGTTAGTAGGCCATGATGCCCTCTACAATTTTGTTACATTTGCTATAGAGTACTCTCGAGCGTCTTCTGGAAAAGGTCTGTAGGCAGCTGTTCATTAGTTTGTACAGAAATAATTGAGTTGATGCTTGATAGAACAAACCAAATTTTGAAAATGTGTGGTGAAAGCCTATTAAAGATACCCAGCTGTGTTCATCAGATAAGGTATGATTAACTTGTATGGCATGGTTAACAGAATAGTAGGGTGTTGTAAAATAGATAGTATATTTTATTATTCCAGTTGGAAAAAAACAAATAAGGGCTTATATTCCCACCAGTACCCCTTCTTAAACGTGTATCAGTTGGTCCAATAGAAATAATTATCTTTGTGTAAAGACTTTGCCTTGCTTCTCTCTGTAGTGGCTAGAGTAATACTTAACGAAATTTTTAAAAGCATTTCTTTCCCCTTGAGCTGTCTAAGACTTTCAGAGCTCCTGACATGGGGACTGGAGAAACCTAGGAATTTATTATTAAATCATATTTTTGTCCTTTAATTTCAAGGGAAGTTATCCAAGATAGTCAGTATAGCTGGAGAGAATAAAAATGAAAAGGTTCTGTGCCATCTCTAATAGCAGTTGTTGGTCTTCTGTCCTGATTGCCTGCAATTGTGGGGTGAGATCCACTTCATTTGTGTGTGTGTTGTTTTGGGTTTTTTTGTTTGTTTTATTTGTTTTTTTTTTTCCTCCTGGCCTTACCCTTAGGGGGAGCAATGTTGAGATACATGAAATCCATCAGGGCATAGTACAATGGAGGACACAGCTGACAGGGTTAGAGTGGTTACAGTAAAGCTGAAGGAAGTAATGCCTTTTGCTGATACTTGGTCCTGTTTGGGATATTGCTCTGAATGAAGAACAAGTCCAGAAGAGCTGTGGGTTTCTTGACCTCTGCATCCTCTCCCTCCAGTGTGGAGCTTTGCCTAGGAATTTACTGTTAATCAGAATTACACTGGAGTTTTGTGCGCATAATAGCTAATCATAGTCAATTTTCTTTGTTGATTCCCTTATTTCACAGTGATAAGTTTCTTTGATAAAGTTTGCTTTCATTTCATTACAACACTAGCAATGTTATAGGCTTGCTTTTCTGGGGGACTTACATTACTGAGTTTCTTTGGCGTAATGGCCAGATAACATATCCATTTTCTACTGAATGTGCTCTTTTCAGCTTTATATGGGAATGACATGGATATCTTTTTTTTATTTATATTCTCACTGAGAGCTGCAAATACAGGTCAGACTGAACTTACATTGATACTTGTTTGAACTGGCTAACTTAGAAAAGATAATTTCTTTTTTGTCTTTAAAAATATGATTTTGTTTACTGTGATGCTTTTGACCCAAAGTGTAAATAGTATCTGCTGTTATTTCTCTGGGATGCATTTTTTGATCTTAATATATTTTGTATTGCAACTGAGGAGAAGCAAGAAACAGCTACAAATGCATGATAAACCTACATTTTAAAAAATTGTATGTTGAATCAAAATTAGATACTAAGCCCCAAACTATATATTTTTATTCCTCTTGAGGGTAAGGTCATTTTGATGAGCGGGATGATGGAAGTGGACTGGTAAGTGGTAAACCTTAAAATGGTTGGCAGGAAAAAGGAGAGTAAGAAATGAGAAAGCCTTGAATTTTCCGTTATCTAGATAGCTTGGAGATGACAAAACATGTTGCGTAACTGTTTATATGGAGAAAATACACTCTGAAAGCGGTGCCAATGATAGCACTTTACAGAGGTTGCATTTCCCTTGCTCCATACATTGTAAGAAACAGTTCTGGTCGTTACATAGAAGCAGCTGGTTGCAGTTACCGATTTATCCCTGTCAAAATAGGTGAGAATTACCTGAGCTACTGGTGTAACACTTTTCTAAATACTATGACTCTGTAGGCTCTAAGATACGGTTACTATAAAGTTATAAAATAGTTTATGATCTGCAAGTCACATAGTCTTGTTTTAGTTTTGTGTTCTGTCCTCTGGGATGGCTTAGAACAAGGCAAAAGCTTGCACAGATGCAACATAGAAGTGTCTTAAATTACTTGGAGGAGGAAGAGTTTACTGTTACAATCTTGGAGAATTAATTGTAAATCTGATGCTATCGGGAATACGAAATGTTCATTGATAGATGTAGAGCTCTGACTGACATCTTTGTAATATGACAAAACCCTGGATACCTCTGTGTATTTCATATCACAACAGTTCTTCACTTGGCACTGTTACAAATACAAGTGCTGTTCCATTTTACCAAAAAGTAAGTTTAAAGCCTGTGACTTTTTGCCTGTGACTTTTCAGTTTAATTTCTAGGAGTCTTCCCTCTTTCTCACCTTTCAATTTCACTTTATATTTAAATTTTCAAATAAAACTCCTTTCACCTTTACTAGTTAATGAAGTGTACTTTAGTGTGCATGTTTATTGTTGAACTTTATTTAATATTTAAAATATTCTATACAATTTCTTTATAGAAACGATTACAAAAAGAACTATTGGCATTGCAAAATGATCCACCTCCAGGAATGACTCTAAATGAAAAGAGTGTACAAAATTCAATTACGCAGTAAGTATACATTCTATTTTATTTTTGCTATCAAGCTGAAAAGCGTAAGTAATTAGAAGTTCTCTGCATGCCACTTCCACCACTTATTCCAAGTAACATTCTGCATTTTTGTTTTTAGTCTAGGGAGTGAAACGTTGTTCTACTTAATGAGCATATTGCAGTAATGTGCTGGACACTCTTAGGAACTGGATAGTGAATTCATTAAATTTTTATTAGGCATTTTACTGTCTAACAAAATGTCAATTGGTAAAACCTTCTGCATATTTTAGAATAAAATAATTTAACAATCTTTCATAGCTAGTGACCTGTGAAACCCCTGTAGATTTACTGAAATAATGGAGTAGCTGATTTAGGGTTTCTACATTATTTGTATTGAGTATATTTCGTAGCTGTTAATTTCCATTACCTTCTTTCTCTAAAGCAAGTGGAAGAAACTTCTTAAAGGGCAAATTTATCTAAGTATGTTTTTCTGCACTTTCCTTCCTGCTGTAGTTTTTTCTGTGATTAGTGAAACAGAAGGAGAAACATGGTTAAATATTGTGTCCTGTCCATTGAAATGGACAGAGATTGTTCCTGGTATTAATTTAAATTATTATTTTAATTGACTGAAAGTCAAAATATTTAGACTGTGTTGATATTTCTTTTAGATAATTTTCTTAGTTTAATTTTAGAGAAATGTTAAAAAAAATCTTAGCAGATGTAAACATTTATGAGAGTATGAATCTCAGGCTGTATATTCTGGACTGTATTATTGATTGATGGATCAATTTAAAAACGTAACATAGAGCTGTCTTCTCATGTTGCTTCACATATTGTCCTGGTTTTGGCTGGAATAAAGATAATTTTCTTAGTAGCTGCTATAGTGCTGGGTTTTGGATTTAGGATGAGAATAATGTTGATAACACACTGATGTTTTAGCTGTTGCTAAGCAGTGTTTATACTAAGTCAAGGACTTTTCAGCTTTTCACGCTTCACTGCCAGCAGAGGCTGGGAGTGCACAAGAAGCTGGGAGGGGACACAGCAAGGACAGCTGACCCGAACGAGTCAAAGGGTATTCCATATCATATTACGTCATGTCCAGTATATAAACTGGGGGGAGTTGCCTGGGGGGCACCATGGCTCAGGGGTTGGCTGGGCATCGGTCAGCAGGTGGTGAGCAATTGCATTGTGGATCACTTGTTTTGCATTATATTATTATTATTATTATCCCTTCCTTTTCTGTCCTATTAAACTGTCTTTATCTCAACCCCTGAATTTTACTTTTTTTTTTCCTCCCCAGTTCTCCCCCATCCCACTGCAGGGGGGGAATGAGCAAGCAGCTTGCATGCTGTTTAGTTGCTGCCCGGTGTTAAACCATGATACATCTGCATTTTTGGTGGTGGCACTCAGACCATGTTACGTGAGGCTTTTCTGAGCCTTGTATATACTGAGTTAAACACTGCTATTGCTTTTTAAATGATGCTGGGGTTTGTGATACTTCATGCAGATGCATATGACTGAATCAAATTGAAATAGCACCTTCCAGAGTTTGGTACAAATAGTAATAAACTGCTGTACAATTGTGAATTACAGCTTGTGTTTCTTGCTTTACTTTGGGTTTTCTTTTGGAAGCAAGATACTTACATTTTCTGAAAAAGGGACTCAGTCTAATATTGCAAGTGTTTTTCACTCATTTAAACAAAAAACAACTATGAAGTGAAAGTTTACAGCAGATGAAGAGATGTAAAAGGAAAAAAAATATCTGTTGAGTGGTTTTTTTTCTGTTTGTGGATTTCCATTTTTCTTAGAATGTCTCTGTTCCCAGAGTACTACCTTATTGTTTTTTTCTGCTATGTGCAATTTTTATACTTTTCAATACTTTGCAAGTAAAAACTTCCTGTTTGCTGTCATGCTAGATTTTGGAATTGTCACTGTTTAAGAAGCTTACTGTCATGAATAATATCGTATTTTTTATCTTTGTGGTTTTTTGGTGCCAAGTAGCATGTTCTGAGTTCATTAATCAAGTTGCCGTTTGAACTGGTGCAGTAAAGATTTGTGTAGCAATACAAGCTTGGATTTGAAAGATGTTAAATAAAATAATTGGATCCCGTGATGTAACTGGGTTGTTTGAAATGTTAAGCAATCATGTATTTTAAATACACGAAGATTAGAAATTTGAGATGGCTAAACCGTAAAGCACACAGGAAAGATGGGTTCTAGTGATTCCTTGACCATAAAAGGAGCAATGTCCAGGCAGAATTATCTTCTACTTAGTAAATGAAACTATTTTAAAAACTTGAAAGTGGAGGTTCTGGATCGCAAGGACTAATAAAACTGAAGAGTATTGGCGCACCATGTGTATAAATGTAAAATCAGGAGGCATAAGAAGAGATAAGTGGTCTGGGGTACAGATAGATTAAATCAAAAGAGTCTTCACAAAATTAAAATATGGAACACTGATACAGCCATCACCATGCTACTGTTGAAGATGCATTCCTTCTGAAGAGTGTGACAGCTAGCAGTTCAGTAGAAAAAAGAGTAATAGAGGGCAAGATAAAAACGTGCGTGGCTTAAATACAAGGGGAGAGTGTATGTGATATGAGGATGGAGAGGTTGGGAATAGGGTCATCAGGACTGCCAACTGGAGGAGATGTTGACTTTTCTGAACACGCTGCTGTTCTGAAAAATCTTGGCTGCCTCACTTGAGTCTGATATAAATCTTATCTGAGTATTTTTGTAGTCTCTTGCTGAATCTTCACCTTATTGTGTTGCTCAAATGTGTAAAACTCAACGAAGGGTGAAAGACAAAAATGCGGAATTTATGCTGCAAAGGATGGTATTAAGTGATCAACAATAGAATGCCAGAATGACAGAAGCTAGATAGCAGACTGTTGCTGTATGTGTCGAACAATATGCAAAGCATCTATTTTTGACTGGATTAAAAAAAACCCCGACAACCCAACCCAAACCCAAGAACAATAAACAACTCACACCCAGCTACCCCCTGCCAACTCCACCTGTCAGTTACTTCCGTGTTATTATGATGGAAGGAGCAGAAGCAGAGGAAAAAAAAATACTGTGATATGTTGAGGTGTTATCTTTATTACAGTTGCAAATCATCCTTTTTGTTTTGTTTTGTTTTTAATTTTCTGTGACCTTTTCCTTTTTATACTATTCACTTTTCCAGTTTTGGTTCCATTGCCTGCCAGGTTATATACCATTTAATTTCTGAGTTTTTCACAGATGTAGGTGCAAGAGGAGCATTGTCCTTCCCCTTTGGATACAGATTTTATTTTAATAAACTGTATTGATGATTTCCTTGACAGAAAAGTAAAACAACGTGAAAGAGAATGCGTAGTAGTTTATTTTGTTCCAAGCTTGTTTCTGTGTAGAAATAAACTTTGGAACAGATCTTTGTTTCAGCTTTGTTGTCCCACATTAACAGTCATTTTATTGGGAACTGATGAGTCTGTGTTGAATTCAAGTCATAATTACTTGTATAATTTGCTGCACAATATCAATGCTTGTATGTAAAATACCAAGCTTTTTTCTTTCAAATGTAGATTTGATGTGTTACTCACCTTTGTGATGGTTATGATACTAATGGAGAGTTTAGAAAAATGGGCTGTGATTGGTAACTGATTTGATTAGTCCTGTGCTCCAGGAGTAAAATTACTTGTCAGTCCACAATGCTAACAATTTTTTCCCCATTCCTTAGGTGGATTGTAGACATGGAAGGTGCTCCAGGAACACTATATGAAGGGGAGAAATTTCAACTTCTATTTAAGTTCAGTAGTCGGTATCCTTTTGATTCGCCTCAGGTAACCGCTTTCTTCCTTCTTGCTTAACGCTACCTTTAGGTTATAGCTGCATGACACATGCTGAATATTAGTATCATCCCCATATCCTAATGTGAGGTTTAGTTACTTTAATTTGTATTAAATGCATTGTGCAGATGCCTTTTCTTTTAAAAAATGACTCTGCAGTGAGGTATAGTGCTGTGACAATCTACTTGGTTTCGTAGGAGATGAAAGAGCAGTGTAAACTGGAGGCTTCTTTGAGGTTGATATTCATATCATGTGAAAGAGCAACACAGGGTAAAGTGGGAAGATCCCCTTTACTGTGGTGTAGGAGTAGAGTAAACAACAAACTGCTTCTTTGTCCCCTCTCTTTTTGCTTCCAACTTTTTTTTTTCTAGTTTGTTTTTAAGCCTCTTGCATCTTCCCTGCTGCCATTATTCATATTCATACAGCTGGAGCAATATTGTTCTTTTGGTAGGGATTCTCATAGATACATGACATCTTTGAGAGGCCTATAAATCTAGTGGTTACAGTTGAGATGTGAGATACTGTGTTGCTTTCATGGCAATGTAAAGAACTGAAGGGACAGCAATACTACTAGGCTGCAGAATGAGATCTGTACATCCATCCCTCCATTACCCGAGGGAAATGTTACAAAACACGGCTGGTAAGAGTAGTGTTCAGCTATCAGTGCCGCTTTTCTGAAAAAGGAAGAAGAAAAGCAAGAGTGCCTTATTCTTATCCTGTCTGTTTCAGCTCAAAGTTCCAAGAATGATCTCTGACACTTTTCTCATTGGTGTTGAGACTGAAGCATGGAGCTGAGAGAGACACTTAAACCATAAACATGACATGTTTTTAGGTACTGTGATTAAAACCTAGAATGCTGACTTTTCAGTCTTAGGTTTTAAGGAACAAACTGGCCACCTGTACTTCTGCACTTCATCAGGTTTGCAGTGAACTAAACATAGGTCATCCACAAGAGAGTAGCCACTTTCATTTGGTTCCAAGTATGTACTGTTTGTACTCATTATCCAACCTGTGTGTGTGGCTCTGTGCAATTTATTGTAAAACAGCAAATTAGATCTGTACATGTACACTGACTTTTAGCACAGAAGACAATTAAGAATTTAAGTACTGGATACTTGATTGTTGTAGATGGCTAGAATTTCCATTATACAAATGCTGCTGTGTGGGTGGTTCATTCTATATTACAAACCTCTGGGTCATAATTCTCTCTCCTGCAAATCTACTTATTGTGAATTGGCAGTTTACACTTCTGCTGCTTAATCATTTGGTTGTTTTCTGCCTTTAAATGTATATTGTCTATCATAGTGTGCATACTTTTACTTAGCATGCCAAGTTCTGGTTTTCCTATAAAAGGAAGATGATAGTTAGAAGTGAGATACATTACTAGATTATGAAGGTAAGCTCTTCAGTGCTTAAGAAATACCAATCTAAAGACCCATGAAAGATCATTCTGCATCCAGTTTTTGTACTGCCTTAGAAACCTATCTGCATTTGTTAAGCTCTCTAATTTTAGTTTCCTGTATGATGGTGTTGCTTCTTTCTTGTAGTCAGTGATGAGGTGGGTGTGTTGTGTACATGTATACGTATTTGCACACATACATATATCTATATAACTTAGGAAACACTTAAGAGGCTTCTGGGTATTATGGTTATGAGTGGTAGAGATTTATTGTGTCATTGCATAAAAGATTACTGACAGTGGTTATGTTGGATAAGGAGCTCAGGAGGATAATGCTGCTACAAAGGTTTCACTTTTACTCCATTTCCATTGGTCCTGAGCCAACTATGTGTTTGACAAAAACTTGATGTAAGAGCAATAGTCAAAATTGGTTTTCTAACCTTTTTTTGACTGTGATATTATCTTTTAATAGAGAGGAGTGAGGGTTCTAAATGCTATTCTTACATATTCATCCATGTCAAATAAAAATATATTCCCTTTGAAATACTGATCTAAAAATATTTCCTATATGGTAGCATACTTTGGTTGTACAAGTCCTTTATTTTATAGTTAGTAGGATTGATGCATTTTACTCTTTATGCTGGAACCTGGATGAGTTGTCCAGAACTTAATTTCTATGGTGTCCAGGTTATAGAAATACTTATTTGTGAATCTAGGTTGTGTTTCCTGGTGTATAACATTGTGGCTCATGAAATCATTAAAATCCAGTGTTTTGACTAGGCAACTGTATTCCTCAGGACGTGAGAGACTGAGGCCGCAAGATACAAAAAGTTTAGTTTGATGTCTTTACACTGTTACCTTTGTATTTTTCTATGCTGTATAAATATTCATAGAAAAAACCCTACATATAACCATTTATTTAACTTCATCTTCACTAGCTATTTAGGCTTCCATTGTTTTATTTTACATTTCAATTAATAGCTTCCAAAAATTAATGAACCTCACATGGTAAAGTGTATTATTTAATGTAAGTGAAGATGGCAGATCCACTTGTTAAATAAGATATTGTTTTCCCCAAAGCAATACAATTATTTAAAATGTGGAACATAAATTACAGTAATGTTTGTTCTTTTTTTAGGTCATGTTTACTGGAGACAATATTCCTGTTCATCCTCATGTTTATAGCAATGGTCATATCTGTTTATCCATTCTAACAGAAGACTGGTCTCCAGCTCTCTCAGTGCAATCTGTTTGTCTTAGCATTATTAGCATGCTTTCCAGCTGCAAAGAAAAGGTATGGGCTTTTTTAGCACCGTTGGAGTAGAATAAGTAAAAGTTAATAGTTTTCTACTTTGCAAAGTGAGATTTTTCATTTCTCAAATTCTAAAATAGGTAAAACTACTATATCTACATTTCTACTACTGAAAAAATACTAAGCTAGAACTGCAAAATAAACAGTGCAGTAAGTACTTTGTCACTTTTTTCATGGTAACCTACTCATATATCATTATTGGAAAAGAGGAGTGAATGGAATCCTTCTAGTTGTACTAATTGTGAAGTTCAGTCATGTTTTAGGACAATTCTGTATAAATTGATTCTGTCTCTAAAGGCAGTGCAAAATGCTTATTGAAATGTCTTTAGTGCAGATGTTTTGTTTATTTGCAGCTGTCCTATTTCAGTGATCTTTATACCTTTCATTTCAGGAAGGTAAATGGTGCTAAGCTGCTTTTTTGGTCATAGATGAGTGGTACTGATACCTCAGACCTTTTCTGTGAAGAGACTACCCTTTTACTTTTGACCATTTCTTTCGCAGTGGAATATCTGTGGAAGTTAGATGTGGTCAGAGCTTGTACATCTGTGCTATCCAAACATGCCTATTTATGTCACATCCCAATCAGTCCTAGTCATGTGTATGTGATAGAAAAACACCCCCAAAATGGCTTTGTATTGTATCCTAGGACTTTGATTTTGCATAATGATGACACTTATGAAGAAAGCTGAAGAATATGAAGTATTTATCAGATATAGATGTTTAAGTTCATTTTTTCACCCACTCCAATCTGAGACTTATGGATGGGAATTGGATCTAATATATCAGAATTAGATTCCAAACTGCAAAGGAATTTCATTTGGTTTTTTTGAACAGCTATTCCTTTCTTGTGGGTTGTTTCCTTTCTTTTTTTTTTTTCTTTTTTATTTTATTTTGTTTTTATTTATTTCTCCCCTGTCTGTCTGAACTGTTTGGTATTTTTTCATTAATTTTTTGCTTGGAGTATCTCTAGTGAGAATTCTTACCTGGATCATTAAGAGATTTTTCTTGACAAAGTTGTAGCCTTGCCTTTTACCTCATTTTCACTGCATTCACATGGTAGCCTTTCATAAGCTTATTAAATAGCTCATGTATTACAATATGAGGATTGTGTGATTATTTGTAGGTCTTTTCTTCTGTTGCAGAGGCGACCTCCAGATAACTCATTTTATGTAAGAACGTGTAACAAGAATCCAAAGAAAACAAAATGGTGGTATCATGGTAAGTATTTAACTAGGAGCAGGAATTTTGAAGTTTTTCAGGCTGAAGGCAATGAAAATGTAGGAAAGTAGGAGAAATGCATTCAAAGCCTTAAAGTCTTCTCTTAAATTTCAAGAAGTTATTAAAATCCTGTTTCTGAGATACTCTGCTGTGATTTTTTTTATATCACATTTTAATAATTCCTGATGGAAATTTAAACTGCACAGATTTATGTTCTAAATTGGAGGTTTGAATTTGAATGAAAGTTCTTATAAACTGTATTAGTACATGACAAGTCTTAAGTTTGGGATTGGGGAAGGTCTGTAATGAAACTAGGTTTAGCTCTAAACCCAGGTTTTCTTGTTGTTGGTAATGCTTTAAGACCTTTTATGACAATTAAAAAATGCCTATGTATTTGTAAACAGCTATGTGTTTTAATAGATTTCCGCTGTTAATCAGAATTTCCAGTGTGGGACAGTTGGCTGACTTAAAGGCTCTTAAGAACTAGTAGTCAATAGTATAGTAATAAGATTCTACATGTACATGGTAAAAAACCACCATACTAAAATTGCTACGTGTAGTACTACAGTGTCTGCAGTGCTAGTTGTTTTGGTTTGGTGAGGTTTTTTGTTTGTAGGTTTGTTTTTTGTTTGGTTTTTTTTTTTTCCCCCTTCTTTCCATGTGCTCTCTGTCTGGCTTCATACAGTGTGGTTTCTTTCTTCTGCCTCAATATTTGTCATCCTTTTCCCAGAGCTGGGGTTGACTGTATGTGCTTGTCTTAACCACTCCATTGGTGAGGAAAGAAAGAAGCAGGAGTAAGAGACGGGCTATGCTTTTCTTCTCTCCTCTCTTGTTGGCCAATACTTTCTTTGCTTTCCCTGGGAAAATACTATATAAGTGGTGATTATTGGAAGCCCGTGTATTTTGGGAAAGGATGTATTTAGAGCAAGTAATGCTGTGTGCTAGGGTGGTGCAGGAGCAGTTGATGCCATCACTGCCTTTCACCAAAGGCTCCATCATAAGACATCCTCTGTTTTTCACTGCCTCCCCACCCCAGGACATCTTCTGTCCCCTATGTGAAATAAGACTGGGTATTTTGAGACAGTGGGAGTTAATGACTGGAGAGGCAAATGCCAAAACCTTCACCCTTAGATTCTTAAAAGCCCATGGATGCCTTAACAAGCGAAACTTGAGAGTTTCATAAGACTTGCTGAGACCAATGGGATTTTGATGTATGCTAATGTAACAATGAAACTCTGTTTCTCATAATACTCTAATAGTATCTCTAAAATAAGGTGACTTCAATTACAGTAAGAGGAGTGCTGTATGTCATAGGATTAAGAGGTATTTAAGAAACTCAGGACTGTTTATCATGTGGTTGTACATTATGTTGTTTTTAAAATTGATTCCAAGAATAATAATCCTATTACCTGCAAGGCTGGGTTTTTAACTTCACCAGATTATTCAGTAGTCTCTTTCTCTTCTCTTTCTGTTTTCACACTCTTGTAATGTGTTTGGTGCTTCTCCATTTCTAGTTTTGCTTTATTGGCAATTTTGGGAGAATTTTTATTTATTAACTATTTTTATTTTCACTTGCTAGAGAAACAAGTAAAGTTTCATTTATTGGCTTTACCTTGTGATTAAAATATGTTTTGTCTGCTTTGAATTTGTAGTAGTCTTGATTCAGGATTGAAGTCTATCAAGGAGAACAGTCTACCAATACTACTTTGATTTCTTATTCATTAAATTCAATTTGAGTTAAACAAGCAAAACACCAAATGAGTATGAAAAGAAGTGTGGGTTATCTGACTCTGAAAGTTGCTATATAATTGTGGCTCAAAACCATCAAGCTGCTTATAGTCCACTGAACAAGTCAATTACTTTGAAGTAACTATGCAATGGCTGTTTTCTAAAAGTCAGAAAACCTTACCCCTCCCCAAATTCAGAGCAATCTAAAAACCAACCTGAGGCAAGAGAAAGCAAGTCAGTTCATTTAAATAACTCATACTGTTTTGCTTCATAGTATTTTCATTTGTTTTTTAACTTCCCTTTTAAGTACTGATTAAAAAGGAGGTCATGATTAGAAGTTCATTGGGTTTTACTCCCCCACCATTAAATTCTTACATTAAAAAATAAAATATGCACAATGTCCATTGGACAAAAATTTTCTTAAATGCTAGAGGGTTTTTCCTTCAAGTTTTGTGTGTCACTTGCTCCTTTTCTTACTTACAAGTAATTTTGTTTCTCTTCTGTGGACATAAAACAAGACTGCCAAAGCATGATCTTTAAATTTTCAATGTTTTCTTAATGGGTTTGAAGAAATGGTGGGTTATACTAAAATGGGAGGTGTAGCTTGCCTGCTGATTTTAACCACCTCTCTCTGGAAAAGAACAGTCTTCAGTGTTTTGTCATCTGAAAAGATTTACAAGCCCTTGGAAAATGTGATTCTGTCATCTTCATTTTCTGCTCCTGCTTCAACTGAAGTGTCACATATCTGATCTTGTGGTCGATCCACTTCAGGCTGGGTAAATTAGAGACAAAACCCCAATCCCAACCAAGAAAGAAAACCAGCTGTCGAAGGGTAACAACTAGGTGAAATAAATGACAGTGCTAATATAAGAACACGTGGGGGGAGATGCAGAGTGGTTCTGCCCCTTCTGTTCTCAGCTAGCCATTGGAAGTTGAATCCTTGTGTTTTGAAGAGAAAGGAGGAAGACTGTCATCACTTCTGATATATGCATTTGAAGTTTTTTGGGTTTTTTTGGTTTGGTTTTGTTTTGTTTTGTTTTTTTTCCCCAGTAAGTGCCTGGAATTTATTTAGCTGGGAGCAAGTAGTGCATGGTTGGGAGCTGATGTAAAGCAAACCAATATGAACACAGAGGGATAAAGTAGCACTTTAAGATATATTCTGACATGTAAACATGTGTCTCCATGCATTTAACTTACTACAGAGTTTTTAATCTCATTTCATCCCTGCCCCAACAAAGCAACTTATTGCATTAGCAGAGTTGTGGAGCCTTGTTTGCTACAAACTGAAGTCCTCACAAGCCCTGTTTCAAGACTTCTGATCTTTGATAACTTAAAATATTTCTAGAATGTCTGTCCTACAAATGTCTGCTTCACCCGTACACTGAATTTCATGTTGAATTTTCAACCTGAGAGTTGATCGTGTTGTGTTAAAGACAGAGGAGGATCTTCCAGATACAGTTTTCTTGGGCATCCAGGCTGAAATTGGTTTCGTAAAGCTGTTGCCTGGCTTTGGTGTTGTCAGGAGGTAGATTTTTGTGAAAAAAAGAGGGCAATGGTGTTTGTTTTCAACCAGCACCTCCTTACTGCTTTTGGCTTGTCTTTTTTTTTTTTAAGTAGGAAGTGTTTTCTGTGGTGTTTGGCCCAAACTTTTGGTACACCATTTAAATACCCCTTCTATCTCTCTTGCATCCTTGTCCAACCTTTTTTACATGTATAGTACCCACTATCAAAATGAAGAGTTTTTTTGCATGCAATAGTATTGGTGACATAATGTTTTCCAGTGAGAATGTAGAATTCTTAACTGCTACTTTATACATACTAAATCTGTAAACACTAAAAATACTGTTTACAAGGCTACATTTTCTAGGTGTGCGAGCTAACAAGTGCATTAAAAAATAACAAGACAGTAAGTTTGCTTTCTGCTAACAAACTTAATATTTACTGTTACCAGATGCAAATACTGCGGGTTCATGTGTGGAAGAGAAAGTTTAAAAGGGAGACCTTTCACAGGCAAATATTTACTTTAATATATTGAGCATAATGCAGAAAAGATTGTCATAGAATATGCTTTTTTGTAATATGTTCTGTCCAATCACAGTATCTAAAAATTAGTGAATATAAATTATTTTCAGGTTTAAGATTTTAGGATTATAGTAGTAGCCTATTATTTTTGCATAATTGTCAGCTATAGTTTGTGTTGCTTCTTGAGAAATAAATGAATATACATACATATATATATATAAATATATATATACGTACATATGTATAAAAGGTTGAGAATGCAGCAGGAGAAGCCCACTCTGCTAGCTCTTATTGCTATATATTCCTTATAAAAGGATTTCTCAATTTGGTAACTGGTGTGGACCCGCTGTACTTAAAGGGGGCAAAATGTTAAGCATATTTAGTCTTTAATTTTCCTGATGAGTGACTTTTTAAATATCAAGCGTGGAAATTACTGTCCTTTTAATGAAATATTTGCTAATACTAATATGCTTGGGGGTGTTATGTGTATTTTGGAAGTTTTGTGTTTTGATATTCTCTTCTTTTTTTCCTGAGTCGTTATGGAACAAAACTGCATAATTATTCAATTGGTGTATTTCCACTGCATGTTACTGTCTATGCTAGGAATTGTTTCTGCATACAGCACCTTGCTAATTTGGATTTAGAATGTTTATATGTTTTCCATAAATGCTCTTCTTTTATTTTAAAGATGACACATGTTGATGCCACCATTTTGTGATCCTCGTAGCAGAAGATAGTCCTACTGAGAAAATGAGCACTTTGATCATTCAGTCTTTGAACTTTAACCTTTGACTGGAAGTGACCTATAGGCAATGAAGACTACTTCCTTTGACTGCATTTTTACTAGTGTGCATTCTGGGCGCATGTTGATCGCTGGTTCAGTCCATGCAACTGACATGCTTTTATTAGTCATACAGTATTAATGCAGGTGTCCAGAAATGTCAGAATAATTCCATTATTTTTATTTTAAGCTTTTGGAAGAATTCCAGGTCTTCATATATTGTGCAATAACACTGAGCTCCTTGACGGTTTTGGTGCATCCATTGCCGGCAATGGACATTGTACCAGGGAAAGGTTTTGCTCCTGCCACAAAAAAAGATTGATGCATGACAGAGCTTATGAAAGTTTTGGATATATTTGGATTATAAGCAAGGGATCCTCCATTACCTTAAAAGCCTCCCCATTCTTTTATATTTGGATTCTATGCACTGTGGTCACAAAACTAGCAGCATGAATCAACATGCTTAGCTGAAGGACTGTAATAAGATCATAGCATATTTATTAAATTGTTTATCTGCTGTCAGATTGTTTTGACATGGAAGGTTTTTCAAGTGATGTTGGCAGAGAGGTACAATGTTATCCCTATGGTGAAATAAAACTACTTTTTGTATATAGTTATTCATATCTCTGAAGCAAAGGTATGAGTAATTTAGGGTATGAGTGATTTAATCAAGAATTTATTTTGGAGATAGAAGAGGATGGCAGTGATATAACTGAACTTGCTGCAGTCCGTAATTGGGCTTGTAATTTGTACTTTAGAGCTTTTTCCAAATAGATTGCACACTGTTATTTCCTGCTAGCCATCAGCATGAGCCCTACTGCCTACACCAATATTTCATTTATTTATGTGTTTGAAAGCAATCCATATAACATTTTTTGTTTGCATTCACTGTTTCTTTTGTTGTTGTATGTCATGTTTGAATGTTACAAAACAATATTTTGATTGAAAAGCTTTGTCAGAAGATATTTTCATGTAAATTATTTCTTTATCTTGTAAGCATCATCTTGTCTTTTAATCCTGTACTATAAAAAGAAAAAAAAAAATACATTTTTGACAGAGGCTTAATGTTTTGACAAAAAAGTGTGGACCTTCTTATTTAAGTTTAGACTAAAGTATATTTTCTTAACTTGCTTGTCCCACGCAGCCATACCAATTTTTTTCCAGGCTTTTACTTCACCAAAAAAAGGGAAAAAGCCTAAAATCAGATTGACGTTTTTCTATGGAGCAACATTTATTGAAATGATAGTCGTTCTCACCACTCTGTAATATTTTGATACTGCAATTAGGTTGTCTTTTTAGGAAGCACTTTTATAAACTTAATACCTTTACACATATGCAAAATTTCTATAACTTTTTTTACTGTTGCCTTATTGTTGCACTCAAAAAAAATAAAATTCAAGCAATTAATGCATGAATGTCTAAATCAAGTAACTGCTTGATTTAAAAACAAAGAAAAGCCAAAAAAGCCCCAAACCCAACCCAGAACTAATAACTACAATAACAAACAGAAAATTGGCTGAAAATACTGATTTTTTTTCTTACTGCTGTATAACTGACAAGTTTTATAGCCATGTATATACTTCTCTGTTACCTAATGTTTAAAACATTTTAAAGTGTAGATGCTTAACTCAGGGTGGATAGAGTTCAGATGGATTTACTTCAGAGAAGTGTTTTATACAGCAACTGAATTATGGATATTGCCAGTGAAGTGAGGCTACAATATACTTCAGGAACTGCAGTTTTTTTCTACTGTACTGAAAATATCTCTTGGCCTTTAAAACTCAATGGTAAAATCTAGCTTTGGATATAAATTTGGTGTGTGTATATGTTTTCACAATGAGCCTTTAAAACATAGAATTCAGTTTCTTTTAAGAGCCAAAAATAATCATTTTAAGCAAATGAAATAGCTCTGCTCCGAACTTTTTGTTTAGCAAAATTTTATTGTTGTGAGTTAATCAAACTGGTTATTTTTGGAAATGGTTCATATAAAAGAGCAGTAATCTAATACTTAATCTGTATATTCATATTAACTGCTCTGTATTGATTGAAATGATTGGTGCAGCTTTGAGAAATTCATGTATGAATGGTTCACGTAATGGATCCTATCAAATAGTCCACAGGAAAGAGACCTTATTGTGATACAAGGTAATGTCTCTGAAGAAATGGTTCAAGAACATCTTGTCAGATTCATGTATCTTTTCATATGGTGGCTTGCCATACTACAATACATGGTTTCAGAGAAGCTTTATGATATGCTGTATGTATTTTGTTGAAGATGGGTGTCGTAGTGCAAAGCATTATACATTTTATTGACCTATGCTATCACATGGACTACAATGAAGTTAAATAACCAAATTTATGCTGCTGTTTAATAACCCTCCCCTATAACATATTTAGGTCAAAAAAATGCAAGGTAGATTAGAAGAGAATGTACCTCAGGTCTTTTAGTTTACAGTAGAAATGCCTCCATTGGTTCTCTTGTAGATCTGTCGGTAAGTTCACCTATATACAGAGGGCCAAGACAAAGCCTATATACCACTAAAGCCCTCAAAATAATGCAACTATTCTGACAATGCTATGATGTCCTGAAATAGGGCTTGAATTAGATGAAGGTGGTGCCATCCTTTCTGTAGGGTGACTCTGTGTATGTAACTTTCTTTCACTTGGAATTTCTCACATGAAATGGTTACAGAATTGGCTTGAAACGATCTTGCTTTTATTTTGTGTCAATGTTCATGTTGTTAAACACTTTGTTTTGTGTTTAGTGTCTTTATACTATAACACAATAAATTCTTGTTTTAAAATAGATTACTACCCTTGAATGGAAATACGTGTGGACCTTTTCATGGTGGAGTGCAGAAGCACTGTTCCTTACATTCAGCTACTCTTGAGACAAAGATGTCAGTAATTCCAAAATGCTGTGATGGATATCAAGGGAGGAATTTGGATGATAGTGAGGTCTTTCCTCTTTTCTCCAGAGGGTATCTGTTGTAACAGCTGAAGGAAATAGTTTCTTAAAAAAAAAAATAAAATCACTAAGATATAGTGCTTTCATTTCCCATAGATGATCAAATAGTTCCTTATTGTGGTTCTTTGCTGTTTGACAAACTTCAAATATTGAACGGGGAGTTTCAGATGCAGGATTCTTGCTTTCTTGCAGTGGTGGTAAGAGAGTTTCTTTGTTAGCGTATGTCAGGATTGCTAAATGAAAGTTCTGCTGCCTCGTATCAATAACTGCTTTGTTCTGTACAATTTTTTATTCAAGAGATGATGGTTTCTGTTTTGGAAAAAGGCACTTTTTTCATACCTGAAAAATGTATCCTTGTGAAGAATTAAGTTTTTTAATTCATATATCTTATGAACACTGTTCTGGGTGTTTGATTTTTAGTTATTACTTTATTTGAAAGTCTGACAAAATATAATTCATATCTCAGGTTTCAAAGGTGCAATCCAAGGAGACCATAAAATTCCCATGTCAGTAATTAAATTTTAAAGAACACGTTAAACAAATGTCTGTCAGGAAAGGTTTAAATATAATTGATAATAAGACTTTCCAGTCCTGTTCTTGGTGATTTTTTTTTTGTATATGTAAATATTTATTAAAATGAATGATGTTTTCAAAACAAAGGGGAAAAAATATCACCTGTGGCACTCCTGTTTCTTAGAACATGTCCTGGTGATATTAAAAGCTTTGCGATAGTGCAGCTATGTAATTTCTAGCTTTGTTGGGGGGAAGCCAGTATAGTTTTTGCCTCCTCTGGTAAAACAATTCAACATTATGTTGTGTTTGCACACTCATAAATCCTGATCATTCTAAAAAAATAGTCTTGAATGAACTTTCTTTTAAAACCAGTTACTTTTAATCCAAATCACTCAATCCCCAGTTGCTTTTAATCCAAATCACTCAATCGAGTTTGGATTTGCTCTCGTGAACAGTGGTACCTGAACAGTTGAGTGTTGAACTGGATAAGGGGAATTAAGCTGCCTTAGTGATATTCCACCTTCAGCTGCAGCTACACAGCAGGGTGGGAACAGAGACTTGGGACTTGGTTTGTGTGCCGGGTGTTTTCAGGAGTTCTACAAACTTTCCAAACCATCAGGCTTCAAAATACCTTAATAAAATTGGAAGAGTGGAAATATCAGAGCCTTCTTTTACCTTATTAAAATACAATTCAGAAATACAAATTTGAAAATACTTAGCTACTGCTTTTATTTCATTTTATTGACAATAGCAATGCAGGGTATTCTGTTCACTTGCCATATTTTTTTTCCTCCAGATTTTAAGTACTTTTTAAAGTAGTGTTTGAGGGGCTTTGAGCAGTTGATTCAACTTAAGAGATTCTCTCTTGAGCTGCTTAAAACTGAGGGGTTTTTTAATTACAAAGCAAGAGCATTTTCAGTAACTTTGTACTTCCAAAGTAATTGCTGTCAGGAAGTGGCTTCCTTAGAAATTTATGTGGGTTTCATTCAGATTGTTTTGTATTTAGTAAACAAAAGCTAAATGCAAAATCAATTGATCATGCAGTGTATACCAGTGTAGAGATCAGATTTATAGGCCACTGTCAACAATCTTTTTAGTATAATACTCCGTAGGAGCTCTTAAGGTGTGTGTCAGAGATAGTAGGTTAGATTGTATTTAACCCACTTCAGTTTACATACATGCTATCTATAAGTGTAACTTTGTCTTTTGAAGTGTCATTTTTCTCTTGACTTCTGCTGGTGAAAGAGCTGCTTACAAGAGACTTTACTTTTCTGGAATAGGAATCCTGTGAAGAACTGAAAACCATAATGATAGCCTCAAAGAAAGATGTTACTATCTGAAATACTGTAACACTGACCACAGTTGCTTCCCTCGTGCTGGTCTGTCTTTTGGTATTTAAAATCTCCGTGAGAAGACCTTGAAACTTCTGTATTGTCTTCAGCAGGTGGGAACTTACCCTCTTGGAGCCCTTTGGAGTGCTTTCTGCCAAGTAGGTCAGGGTTAAATCTGTTCAGATGAACATTCTGGGCCCTTTCTCTTCCCTGGACTACAATATTATCTGGATGGTGCTAATGCAGTTCTCCAGGGCATTTTATCCTTAAAGATAAAATCAAGCAGGGTTCCTGCTATTCAGTGTCTTCCATTAGTTTACTGCCACTGAAAAGGAGGAATTTGTACTCCTCCTCCTTCCTTTCCAGCCTCATGATTCACATTCCTACCTTGCATCCAGCTTTATTGTCTGAGTCTGCACTGAAATGATCTAGCATGTTAAAGCAGTAGGAAACTGACTTCAGAAGAAAAAGTGAAAAATCTTTCTTTCTTCTCAATTAGTAAATTGAATGAGCTTGCTGTGTAATCAGGAGTTTCAGAGCTGGTGCAAGAAATGGAAAGGATTGTGCAGCTGAGGTTTGGGAGGTGATGGTTGAAACCTGATTTGTATCTTTACACTTTTCTGCATAATGTAAAGTACTAGAAACCTTGTTTTATGCAGAAGCTGAGTTATGTGCTATAAGGAGCCTGAGAGCTGCAGGTCTGGACTGGCTATGACTGTCTGTGGCAGGGGATTCTCCTATCATAACTTTGTTTTCTGGTAAAAATTCTGAAGTTGTTCCAAAGCCTTCAAGTGACCTCTCTATTTAGATGCCTTCAGTTTGGGTGCCCAGGATATTTTTTTTTAGTTGGTTTTTGCTTTTTCAAAATAGCAAGGCTGCTAGCATTGCTCTATGTGGATATTTTTGGTCAAATTTTTATCAGACCAACATTGTCAAACCTTAATCAAATAGAGAGTTACAGATTCAGTGAAGCTGCTCAGAAAATGCTCAGTTGTTTTCCAAAAGGAAGGCAATCATTATGTTACAAATCAAATGTTCTTGAGATTAGATAGAAAGCCAAATGTGGTACAGTCATCTTCTAATACAGAAAACACTCGAGACAGAAGTCTTGGATACAGATCTCATTTGTCTATTGTATCCTTAAAGAACAGGACTTTTGCACTGTGGTAGGAAGTTTTCAAGACAAAACCACACTGTTCCTAGTTTAACCCCTTTCTCTGAAGGTCTTGTTCAAAAGACAGATGAAATCTGATGGGTTTGGTCTCAATTTATTATTTGTACTGGTCAGTAAAGAGTGTGTGACAGCTGTCATTCTGACTGGTGACAAAGGGTGAATAGCTCTTGACCATCTCTCTTATTCTCTAAACTGTCCCCATGTCAACAGAAAACATTGGTAGATATATTTCACATGCAAAAAATGAAGTACGCTTTTATTTGTTGGGTGTAGACAATTTATTGAATGTTAGTAGTCTGTAGCAGTATAGGAAGTACACATCACTAAGTAAACAAGTCATAGACTGATAAAGCACCTAATCTCCAGCTGATTAGAATACATTGAGCCTGAAGTCTTGATTTGCATAAGGATTTGAGTTTATGGGGAAAAAAGAAATTGGGGGCATCATCTTGCTCTAATGTGTTTTGTATCACACTGAGTCTTGGACTATAACTTCTTTAATCTCATGTGTATCTGTGCATTATCATATGCCCCAATCAGTAACTTCTGTCTTAAGCATCCTGCTGGAGTGACAGGTGAATTTGGCTTCCTTAAGTAATAATCCAGACAATCCTGTGTTTCGAAGGATCTTCCAAATGCTCCTGCAAATTGTGTTGACTGACACAATGGGGATGTCATATGGAGAAAATCTGTGCTTACAAAGTGGGGTGGGAGGGAGAAATGAGAGGGAGAACAATCAGTTCTTGAAAGTTAAGTTTGATAGATTTCTGAAGATTCTCAGAGAATCGGTGGGGAGTGGTGCGGTGGTTTGGTTGTGTTTTTTGGTTTGTTTTTTTTTAAGAGGACATCAGTAATTGCACCAAGCTGGAATTCTTACATTACAAAGTTCTTCAAAAGTCGAAGCGGCAAATGCATTGCAACTATGGTCACGATGCAACTGAAGGGTCAAGATCCTGTATAAAAACCAATATTGGAGTTTGTTGGGGTATACTATAATAAGAGAAATCACTGGTCCAAGCAAACTTTACAACTCAGATGGATAGCCCTTTCCATGAACTGAGGTAATAGGTTTCTTTTTGCTTTTGCAATAACTTTTCCATAAATCCTAGTAAACTCTGAGCGAAGTAGACTTCGTACTGTGCCTGATGACGTTCTGAAGTCTTGCAGGTGAAAAATAGACTTGGTATGGTACTTTGCTATGTGTTTTTGTAATTCTGAAAGTTCCTTCTGTTAGCTTCCTTCCTTTCTCTAGTCTGTAGGAATAGACAAAATCATATCTGGACATTACTCATGTCTTCCTGGTATCTCAGGTACTACTAGGGAATACTGTATAGAAAAGCTTGTGATTCTTTTCCATAAAAACTTCTCTGAATAGTTCTTATGCTCATCTAAATCTATCATCTGCTTCTATACTTTCCTCATCAGCTACTTTGTAATTTATTTTTTTTTTTAAACTCATTTCTGTGCAATGCTTTTTGAAAGTGAACGTTATAAAGGTTTACCATTTGGATGTTGATATGAATTGTCATTTCATCCAGAAGGCACGTTTCCTTATGTTAGTGACTGTAGCATGCAACATAGTAAGGCTTAGTTCTTCCTGAATGATTTCTGAAATGTGAATCCATCTAAATGTTTATCCAGCATCAGATGTACCTGCTTAAGTATGACAAGTGTTGTCTTGTGCCAGCCAGCCCAGTCTGGAGCACCCCTCCTTGCACTTCACGTTTAATGTCTTGGGGTTCTCTTTGGAGTAAACCAAAGATGTAATTGGAGAATTTGTGGTGATCTGTGCATAACCTGATTCCATACCATTTTGTAGTCAGATGGTTTTCTATGAATTTTGAGGCAGCTATTAATGCATCTTGCTTGATTTTGAGTAAAGGGTCCTGTCACTGTTAGGAGTTTGTCACAAGGTAAAGCATTTACTTAATTCTTTCTTTCTTATAATTACAAACTGTTGTTGCAGGATTTGGTCTCTGGAAAGGAGTCCTCCTGCATGGTCTGCACCAGAACACTGCTGCTTTCTGTCACAGAGCTTTGTTTCTTGATACTGGTCCCCACAGTAGTTTTATGTGTAGGTCCATGCTAAAGATGGTTAATAAATCTTGCTTAGGCCATACATTAATCTGGTTTGATTGTAGTGTATATCCATTTTGATATGTATATTTTACCTTCCTTGATACAGTGTCAAGGACCTTATTACTTATAGCTTTTAATTTAAAAGTGCAGGTTTCCACCAACTTCTACATTTTCATTCTTTTTTTTTCTTTAAATGCATTAAAAACAATCCGGACAAAAGGAAGTGAGAATTTCTAGCTTGTGTCCTGAAGTAGAAGCTTACAGGCTGCCTCCCTCCAAATTTGGATTTTATTATCTAAGGTGTTTTTTCTGTTTATTTTTTTCCTTTTATCAAATGTGTGTGTATATATTTTATATATATATAAAAAAATAACAGTAATATACTGAGTTCCATAGGGAACTGTGGGTGTAGTGAGGAAACTGATTTGAAAATCTTGGGATAGTTTTCACCTATCTGTAAAGACGCTGCCTTGTAGATTGCTTACATTTTGTCTTAATATGGCTTTGAAGATCAAAACGCTTTCAGATATGGGGATGTTTTGCTAACTTCTGTGAAGGCATGTGGGCACTGTGCACATTTAAACTTTCAGAGAAATTGAAAAATATACATACCTGTCATAGATGTTCCCTTTTTAAGCATTTTTAATTGCTGTTCAGGTAGTAGATTAGTGTTACTCTCATTAAATGAACACTGAATTTCTCAGATTATGTGGGGGTGTTTACTCTTGCTTAAATTGTCAAATTCAGAAATGTTCAGTCATCACAAAACTAATACTTTCGGTAAATTATTGGATGGGTGGGAATACAGCAACATTTTAGTGGAAACATCCAGTTAGTGCATTTGTGTCACTTCTCAAAATATCCTAGACCTCCTATAACCCCCAAACTCCCATTGCGCTGGCGTAGTTAGCACATAATTGCAAAATGATGATTTGGTGACAATGCAGGATAAGGTTGTGGGTTTTTTTATTAATAGGAGAATGATGCACTGACGATTTAAAAAAAAAAGTTTGAACTGCTGCAATTTTACTGTCAATTCTATTACACCCTCATATAGCAATAGAATTTAGTCCATACATGACTATTTGTGCTTTGTTACTGCCAGTAATTCATAATTTTATTTGCAGTCCCCCAAAAAACTTTACTAAGGCTTGGGGACTTAATTTTGACAGGACTGTGAAATGTTCTGAAATCAAACAGTTTTAACCAACTTCATCTAACATAAATATGATTTGTGTGTCTCTCTGAATATGCTATTCATATATACTATTAATATACTATTAATTAGTACTTGGTATTACTATTAGTACTATGTTACACTTAATTCACTGTTATCTTGTGAAAAAGTTACAGTGCTAGTTGCTATAACATGCATAATATACAGCAGACCTCTTGCACAGTTAACTCACTTAGAAATGGCTACTTTGTAGGTGAAACTGAGTAGTTAAATTGCATTTGATGTAGGTGTAAAATGCATAGATTCTTTATTTTCAACTGATGTAATACCTACTATTTACTCGGTAACACTTCACATTTTTTTGAAGCTATATGTTGCTGCCATCCCTAGAAGTAGCATGCACTTAAAAATTGGGCAAACTGGGACTGAAGCTAGTGTATGCTGGCAGGAGATAGTACTAACAGCAAATTGGAGGCATTGGTAATCCTCTAAAAATGAACACCATTTGAGTGACAGTGCCGGTTGTTCTTGCTTTTAGTGTTTCCATTCATGAGAATCTATACTTATGAGCATGTGTAGGCTTTAGTGTTGTTCCTATTGACTATGATAAGCTCTTTGTCGTTTACTGATTCATGTTTACAATACTAGTAACTTCTGAAGCTGCTTTTGGGGGGGGGCGGGGACAGACAATGACACACCCCCTTTTTCTGTATGAAGTGTCTGCATAATGCTGTGTACAGAGAATTTTTTTCTCTTTTCTGCTTGCTGTTTGACTTCATGTATGTCTAAGTTCTTGTTCCAAGAGAATAATCATTTAAAAACTTACTGATTTAATATAGGTTTAATTTACTGTATAACTTTATAATGTTGCCCAGTTGCCTTAAGTCATTTTTTTACTTCTACAAAGTGGTAGAAATTTAAGTCCTTTTCAACTTGTTGCAGAGTTTTTCCACTGTCCTGCAACAAAAGGAGTATTTTAGGAGGGTTAGGCTTTGTTTGCCTTAACTACCCTGGTGTGTTAAAGAATGTAAGATTGTTAGTGAAGTACACAACATATTTTGTAGCAGTGTAACTTATGTAGCAGGGCAGAAAAGCAAACGAACTATGCAGAATGGGAAGCACCTTTCTACTGATTTAATTCTCTCCCGTCTAGTTGTGTCCTTTTACATCTACTTAACTGTATCAGGTAGATTTAATGCCAGTACAAGAACATGTTTGGCGATGAGTGAAACATTTAATTTTCATGTCCAACACTGGCTTTAACTTACTTCAAGATTTAAAAGGCCTGATCCCTGCCTTCTCTGTGACCTAGTCTGTTACAGTCTGCTATTTGTGAAGTTGTCAACAGGTATGATGAGGTACAATCTCTTGCCAGCACGACTGTGGCAATAAATGTACCTAATACTGACACTGATGTACAGACAGACTGGTGCTGTTACTGGTGTAGCTTTGGTTGTGTTTGAAGTATGCTGCTGTAATCTGTGCCTGCAGTGAGAGGCACTAACGAGAATCCAAAGCACTTCAAGATGCGTGTGATGCTGTTGTACAACACTGTCAATGAAAATAGCATCTTGTCTGGACTTGTTTGAAGGCCTTTTTATGTAGTCAAAATGCTAGCAGTAAAGCAAACCCCAAACAAAACAAACAAACAAAAATCCCCAACAGGCTTGTGAACAGGAATTTAATCTTATAGAATCTATTGCTGGTTTGGCCTGTAATTACACTTTGGCTTTCCCATACTTCTCTCCTGAGCAAAGCCAATGTATTCTCATGAAGTAGCAAAGCCCAGTAATGCAGAAGTGGGCCATTCCTAAATGTCTGTGCTTTGTAATGGAAAACCAGTACGCCATGATCTTCAGGTTGGTAGTTCTGGTATTATTCTTGCTAATTCATCAAACTGTAGTTATATTTGTCTTCATTGCCTGTGGTCATGAGATTTGAAGTGCTGATTTACCTGAATTATCTGGGTTTTTGTCTAAAATTCTATGATCTATGTTTTACAGGTATAATCCAAACCTATTTTTTTCTGTATCTGGAAAACACAGGAAATACAAGAAGTTTCTTGCATTCAACATAGATGATGAATTTGCGTGTATTAACTGTGCATATATGCACACACACAAGTTTATACAGTTGCTATGCATACCAATTAGGCATAAATATGCATAATCACATTTTCTGTAGTTGTGAAAAGGCGGGATGACTGTATAGAAAGGTCTTGCAGTTCCTTGTGTTGAAAATAAATGGAAAATGATGGAAATAGCTGACACAAACCCAGTCCTGTCATTATAACCCCAAACAAATTAAATGTGCAAATTAAAACTAGAGACTTAAGGGTAGCTTTTGTGCAGTTTTGGATACATGAACTAGGATAATGAGTAGTGTGGAGTTTTCTGAATGTGTAATACAACTGCTAATACTTACTATAAAATAATTTACCAGTATAATTTTTAAATTTCACTACCATTATTAAAAGGGTAAAGCTTTTATTTAGACAAGGCTTTACTATTTCCAGCACTGATGTATGAGAGCAATGGGAGCAAATAATTACAGGGAAATGCAATTCTACCTGCAGAGTGATCTGAATTTGGGTCAGTGGGCCAACAAATGAAGAAATGGCTTTGATACCTTGATGATAAGAGACCTAGATGTAAGCTGGTAGTTGAAAAATCAGCACATCGTTTTGGTTGGATTCACTTTGGTGTGTTCTGAAAAAATGATACTTGCTAAAGGAGATGAGGGCCTAAGGTTGCACAATGTCCTTATACTAACAGTAATTTGAAGTGATGGAAAAAGTTGAATATACATTGACAAGTGCAAGTTCTAGTTCATTTAGATTCTTGAAGTGATTGTGTGATTCATCTGATTTAGGGAACTCACATTTTAGATGTGAATCGTGAAAGATGATGTGTTACGTGAGTTGTTAAAGTTTGGTGCTTGTGAGTCTTCACTGGAGCATAAAGAATAAATGGTTTCCATTACCTGAGAAAACTCTGTATAGTATTTACTCATAAGTTTGTTGTATCTTGGTTTGTTCATCTCTCTCATTCTATGTACTACAGAAGGTGATAAATTGTTTTAGTCACTTGTATGACATGCATTGTAGTCAA
Source organism: Haliaeetus leucocephalus (assembly GCF_000737465.1). NCBI lineage: Eukaryota > Metazoa > Chordata > Aves > Accipitriformes > Accipitridae > Haliaeetus > Haliaeetus leucocephalus. The sequence goes on from NW_010972942.1 coordinate 5,291,088, forward strand.
CAACCTACTTTCATAGTCACAGTTCTGCTCCTATAATTGTAGAGAGCAGTGGTCTGATTAGACAGGTCTATTAATAATACTGGGTTTTAATCAAATATAATCCCAAAGTCCTGGCTTTTGCTTTTGTAATAGTTTTTTAGTTATTGGAAAAATATTATTAAAAAATTAAGTGACCCATTCTTCTTGTATTAAGCTATTAGAGGCTTTCATTCAGCTGAATGACTATGACTAATATAAATAATGCATTATCCACTTCCTATTGGTATATTATGAGCACTCTGTATTAGTTTAATTACTCTTTCAACTTTAGTGTCCAAATATCATCCCAGTTCTTTAATATACATTTTAAAAGTACAGCTAAAAAGAAACTTTACCAAACCCTGGAACGGATTGCTGGAAGAGGTTGTAAAATCTCCATTGTTGGAGACTTTCAAAAGTAAACTGAGCAACCTGCTAACTCCTAAATCAGATCTAGCATTAAAGTTGGTCCTACTTCGAGGGGTTGGGGCGGGTGGTGGAGCAGATGACCTTCAGAGGTCTTTTCCAACCATTTTATCTGTTTCTAATGTATTGATTTAAAAGCAGGCTTCAGCTTCTGTGGTTGTCAATCTCCTTGTTAAATACATCCCTGTGCATTTTCTTTGGAGATTTTTGTTTGTTTGTTTTCTGTTGCACCAGTGTGTATTGAGGGTGGAAACTCATTTCTTGATGACTTTTTAGAAAAAAAATTACAATTCTAATAATAAAATTTATCAGTAAATATTAAAGTATTTTGATTTTTGCATGTCAGCTTGAAAGTGCTTGAAAGTTTGTTTGTTTGTTTTTCCTGAATCTGAGGTTAAAAATGACAAGGCCAAGTGTCTTCAAGTGTCCTGCATTCATGTATACAGACCAAATGGAATTACTCTGTGTCCTTTTCCCCAGTTAGGCATTTGTGCTAGCATTTAGGCATTAGTGTGGCTTTTTTTTTTTCTTCCTCTTGTTTTCAAACTGCATACTGAATTAATCACTCCTATTAACAATTTACCTACTGAAACTAGATTGTTGGGCAAGTCATGACACTCCCATTGTGTAGTAATGGAGTAGAGTGGATGAGTATATTCAAACTCTGTGTCTCTTATTTTCAAAAATCAAGAAGTTTTTAGGTTCTATTAAGCTGCTCTTATTGGAGGTACTGACTAGCCTTTATCCCATATCTCAACAGTGGGAGGAAAAAAAAACCTGAAGGTACAGTAAATCTAGAGTTGCTAGTAATGCAACTTACTTGTTCATGTATGTAAAGCTCCAGCCATATAGGAAACCTATTAAAAAGCAAAACACTATCATGGACTTAAAATGATAATAAAATATTTGATCCTTTGTTTTATGCCTGGACAAAATTAGATCCAGAAGTCATCAATGTGTTTAAAATATATATGTATATGGTAAGTTTTTGGATAAAACTTGCTTTTTTTGTATTCAGTTTTCTTTCAGCTATATGCCATTTGCAGTACAGAATGTATATTAAGATAACAGACTCTTCTGAGTTGATACATGTATTTCAAGATATGTTTTTAAACCAAGCTTTTATCTGTATAGTAATAGCAATATTATAAAAATGTTAGGTATTGAAATAATAGCACAGACTGGAGATTTTAGAGGCTGGTTGGGATTATATCTATCTATTGCAGAAAGTTCAGAAAACCGCCCTTGTAACCTGATACTGACATTCATTGAATGCCTTTTTCTGCTGGGTATGCTGATACTAAGTATATGCTATACTATAGGGTTGTTCTTCAAGCTACTAACAGTAAGTAAAGTAAAAAGTAAAATTTGATGTAAATAAAACCAAAACAACAAACTAAAAAAAACCCAACTCACAAACTTTTATAGATGACATCATCATGATTCAGCATCTGAGTGAACTTCACTTACGTAAAAACTTGTAGTAGCCTTATGAGAAGTACTTGCGTTATTTTCCATTGCTAAATTATATCAGAAGAATACATAAGATATTGTATTATACTATGTACTTCTGAGCTCAGTTCTTGAATGAAGTGAAATAAGGGGTAAGGAATCTCAGAAAACTAAACAACGGAGGAATGAGAAGGGGAGGATGACAAGCTACCACGGCTGCATACAGGGTATGTATAAAACTATCTTAGCAAATGCCGAGTTCCCAAGGTGTGTTTAAACAAGTTGTAAATGTCATATTAGTGCTGTGTTAGTATGAATAAAACCTTGCTATCACTTAGATACTCATAATACAGCCCTGCCAATAAGTGTCATCACAAGTATTTGGTGTGTAAATTATTGTCTACAACATAGAAGCTTACTACCAAAATTCATCTGGGCTGTGTGCTATTAGAGTGTGTCTATACCATGAGTGCTTGGGAATGCTGTCAGGCTACATCTTTTTCTTTTTTACTCAGTTTTCATACTGATCCACCACTGGTTTCAAGTCATGATTTAAAACAAAACAAAAAAATCTCATGGAATAACAGACACTGGAGGAAATATGAACTCTGGATTCATTCTGATCCTGGCTTAAATATCTGTTGTTTTTTAAATTAAATTTGCTATATCTATTGCTCTAACTCTCATACCTGTCATTAAAATCTAATTGCCTAGTAAAGAGATACAGGCATCTCCCCCCCCCCCCCCCCCCCCCCCCAAATCAATCTGGTGTTGTTTCTAAGCTTGAAGAGTTGTATTACTGCAGTCTTGCAAATCAGGTAGGAAATTGATTGCTTCCAGTTCTGATGCTTCTACCTGGCTTTGTCATGGATTTAAAAATTCCTGGTTTGTCCTGGGAAATAATTACTTGAGCCAATCAGGAAAGCAGATTTTTACAAACTACCCTAGGTGGATTGTGGATTAGACTTGGAAGCCTTCTTTTTTTTTTTTTAATGAACAATAAACTTTGGATTACTTTGAGATGAAGAATTTGAATGTTATCTTTTTTTGTGCTAACGAGAGTTAGAAATTAATTTCTTCGATTTTCCCCCACCCCTCTTTTTATTCTTCTATAAGTGTCTAATTTAAAGGCAGACTGCAACAAACTGTTTGGCCTTTCCTCTCAACTTTGCGCATCCCCAAATCCAACTGCTCCGTGCTTTGCTTTTTTTAAATTTTTTTTTTTATTTTTTCTGTCCAGCTCTGCCTTCCGTAGGGG
>NW_010972942.1:5295066-5299264 GCF_000737465.1 Haliaeetus leucocephalus
CCCTCGCTTTGCGCATCGCGCGCTGCCCCCAAACTTCGGACACGGCCCGAAACTTTGCCAGCAGGACCGGGCTCTCCCACTCCCAAAATGGATGTCGGCGTCTCTTCCACGAAGTGACGGGCAGTGGAGCGGTTTGCCGGCCTTCGCCCAGCCCGAGGGCTGCGGGGCTGCTGTGGAGGTGGGGGTGGGACCCGGGGAGACGCTGCTGTTCAACGGCCTAGCTCCGGCGGCGGGCAGCGTTTTCCCGGTGTTCAGGTCTCTCCAGTGGGCGAAAGTTCATCTTGATCGCAGCCAGGCCTGGAAGTCACAGCCATGCTCTCCTGGGAAAGCGTGGGCTGCTTGGGGCGCGCTGGGAGGGCGAATCCCACAGCGAAGCTGTTTGCCTTGTAGTGCTCGGGGTCCCACCCGCCAAGCCAGTGATACCCAAGCGAAAAATTTCCCCACAGTGCATCTGCCTGGTATTGCCTTACGGCCAGCAAGCTGTTTCTGTGGATACCAAGACGTAAGCTTCTCAGGCCGTGCATGGAATGCTCGCTGTGCAAGTACCATGGTACTAAAAAAAAAAGTTTGTGTTATACAGAAGAGTAGATGAAGTGTTGCTGTTGTAGCCTCTCTCTTTGCCTGAAATACCGTCTTGAACAGTACTGAGGAACATGCATGAATAACTACAGCGTTGCAAGGCACAAGTAAGAGTATTTGCTCCGGTGTAACTGGGTGTAGTTGCATTGCACTTCTGTAGGCAAGCATACATTGCTGTATCTTGCTTAAGTTAGTAGTGGCATCAAGCTGCGCAGGAGTAAGGTCTTCCTGAGCAGTGTGGTAATTCCAGGTTAGCAGTGTACACCAGTGTAGTAATATTAATGTATTTAAGCCATTTACTAAATACAGGGAGGTTCTGTAGAAGCTTTGTTGTGACCTGGCTGCCTATATAAACAGTGTTAGGCTGACAGATTTCTGAATGAAATCTTTTTTCTAGAAAGCCAGAAGCAGTGTAAGATTTCCAGTACTGATTTCCAGCCGCTGAACCTTAGCTTTGCCCTAGAAAACTCCTGGAGAGAGAGATTTCTGCTCATGCCTGTGTTTGCAAAGATTCCTGTTGCTGACAACTCAACAGGATTGAGAATGCCTGCTTGTTCACAGTTTTTGAGGGGAAGAGACAGTTCAGATTTTCTTTGCTTTGCTGAGGACTTTTCAGCAACGTTGCTCAGCTTTAGCAGAAGTCATTCAGCTTTGGTTCAGTTCAGGCTGTAGTCTGGAGGCCAAACTCCTTATATATCTTGTTGCTAGCTTAAGCTACCTTGTCCCACAAGAATTATGTCAAAATAATAAATTTGAATAACCTTACATCCTGAATTATGAAAGTAAATTGTAAAGGAACTTCCTAATTTTACTTGCAGGAAAACCTGATCAGAGGTGTTTTAATGGCTTGACCGAGTTTAAATAAGCACTTAACTCAATCAGCCCCTTCCTTGGGGGCAAATATTAGGCTTGATTTTCCTACACAGGCTTATAAACATAACTCCACTGTAACCCTGGTTTACATTGGTGTGAATGTGGGAAATGAATCAAATACTATGTGTTTTATTTGTAAAGTGTCATGAAAAATGACCTTGGGAAGGTTAGGCAACAGGCCGTAGTGAAGCAGATCCTCTGATTCCAAGACTGCTTCTCCAACTATTAGGAAAGCTGCACCTGTCATGCTCTATCTAGACAGTTTGTTTTGACCTGCCCGAAATACATGGCTATTGATTTGTCAGTCTTTGAAAAGGCTGAAAAAATTCTCGTCAATTGTGTCCAGTCCTTCAGCCCAAAATACATCTTCTTACAATATCATACCATTGGAGGGGAGGCCTTATAAAGTGTGCAGATTTTAGTGCCAGTTTTTTTGGTGTATACTTCATACATACATGTATGCACATGCACAGATTTTTCTCCCATTGGAGAGTCAGGTGTCTGCTTCCTCACATGGGTCGCACTGATGTGGTGGTGAAGGACCTAACTCTACATCTTTTCAGGATAACTGTAACAACATAACTTCTGTTAATAAGCCACCAAAGCTTCATTTTTCCTTCCCCTGCTTACATTGATTTCCTATCAGCAACAGCAAAATCTGTAAGATAAGGGTTAGGCCTGTCTTTTGCCAGAACCAATTATTTTGCATTTCTAATCTTCGGGTCATGCACAGCCTGTGTTTTTCACAATAGTTCTTGAATTTTCTCTCTCTTCCAAAAAGAGGAAGAGAAACAAAGGCAGAGAATGGCTCTCTTAAAGCTGCTGTGGGTACTGATGTCAAAATCCATGTGGGAAACCAGGAATCCCTGCTACCCCTTTCTGCCTTCACACTTCTTGGCCATTCCTGTTGCTGGTTTCACTGTGTTAACACTTGCGATGCACCCTTGTAAGGGTCTGAGCTGCCGGAGGCCCTGCCTAGGTCTCTCAGCCTGCCACCCCTCTTTCGTCCACTTGCTCTTTGCTGACGGGTACGCTCTACGCAGTCTCTGAAACTGGCAGGTCAGAAGTATAAGGCAGGGGTTTCCATTTGGTGGAGGGGCATTTAAAGCACAAGGCTGGGGTCCTGCAAAGGCTGGTCAGGGAATGGGGCTGGCAGTTTTGCTCAGGGAGAGAGGATATATGGTGCAAGGGGGGGAACAGGGTTGGTGGGAGCACATGACAAACTCTGGGAAGAGAGGAAATGGAACCTGTGTATAACATCATTAATATATATATATATTAAAAGTCAAGGGCTCTGTGTTTAGGGGGTCTGCTCATTGTCAGCAACCAGTCATGATGAGCATTACCCAGAGCATGTTTGCATTAAAAGATCAGGAGTTCAGTAAAAATGAGAGATGTCTTGTCAGGCGTTGTTCTGGAAACTATTTAGAATAAAAAAATTGCTTGTCACAACTCCTAATCTAAAAATGAATTTTGAAAAACCATCTGTGGTAGTGTAATACTAAAGTCACATGCGTGTCTGTAGCTGCTAATGTTTGTTCATACTTCATCTCAACAGCAACTGGTTTGTAGGTTGGTTTTGTGTTGGGTTTTTTTTTGTTTGGTTGGTTGGTTTTTTAAGCTGGTAGTATTTGGAAAGTTTCCCAGTAGTGAAATCTGTACTCCAGGGTCACAGTGTGCTCACCTGTGTCGTACCGCATCTTTTCTTTTGCTTTAGTCAAGTACACTTCTGTATAGTACATCATTAGTATGTTACAAATTTATTGATACTTAACCAAATAAAATCAAACTGTGAGATTTAATTTTTTTTCCTGGTAAATAACACTTTTTGCATATTAAATTATTTAATTTTGTGACTCCAGTATATTTCTGTATCCCCATTATATTCTAATTTAGTCACCATTAAAATGATGGGGGGGGGGGGGGCTCCTTTAGACTAATTAGAAATCAGTATTTAAGCCCAGACTTCCACTGGTGTTTGGGGAGGTCCCCGGTGATAGCCAGCGGCTAAGTATTATGGTAAGTATGGGTTAACGTGCTGTCCTTAGTTTCTGAGAAAAGACAGCTTGCTAAGATGTTTACCATAGTATCACAGGCTGGAAGGGTATGTTTACAGTCTCCTCCTGAAAACTTCCACAGGATCATACTGGCAGTGGTCATGCTTCCAGTTTTGCTGCTTGCCAGCTTTGAAGAGGCAAGCCTCCAGGCTGAAGCAAACGTTTTTGAGCATAGGGAGACCAGATTTTCTGCGGATTTTTCTTGCAGTAGAAATGGTTACCTGTTGGAACAAAAAGAGTTCTTTAAGAGATGAGGAACCTAATTTTTATTGCTATTGCTATTTTTCATTTCTTATTTTTGACAGCTGTTAATATATTTGTAGTTTCCAGTTTCTCATACAATAACTCCAGTTAAAAAAAGTAGTGTTATACAAATATAAGGAAATTTCAATATAGTAAACATGCAGATTGATGTCAGTAACTGCAGTTGTGTGGTTAAGTAACTGGCTGTAAGTGACAGAGAACTTCTTCCATGTCACCCAGAGGACACATCCCTACAACTGATACATTTTGAAGGGAAGAAATCAGGATACACTGTTCCCAAGGTGAAGGTGCAGAGCAATGTTGGGTCAATTGGTAGCATATCCAGTTGTGCTGATACAAATAAATGAACTAACAAAGTCTGTAGGAGCTTTGGCTTGTTAGACAAGATATGAATAAGACATAATCTAAAATTTCTTGTTAAAAAG
>NW_010972942.1:5299274-5336381 GCF_000737465.1 Haliaeetus leucocephalus
GTTCGTGCCTCCCCCCCCCCCCCCCCAGTCCTTCTTCAGTCCTGGCTAGTAGGCTGCAGGGCTTTTTCCTTTCCAGACTGTGGAAAATGTTTTCTCTGCTTTTTGTTCCAAAAAAGTAGATGCACAGTGTCTTGTGTATCTGAGAGTACTTAAACCTGCCTGCTTTGAACTGTGTTCCATCTGTGGTGGCAATGTGCCTCAGGTGGACATTGCTAGTGGGTGTTTTGCTTAAGAGTATACACCCAAGAGACATCGCTTTTGTACCTGTTTAAGGCCTGGGAATCTTAATGAATGACTCCAGAGGGGTTTTCTTGAAAACCCTTCTGACCCTCTTATAATGCAGTGCAACACACTTACTGGTCTTGTATGAAATAGGTGTCATCTGCATGGCAACTAAGGCTGTCTGTCCTTCATGAAAGGGGATGAGAAGCTTGTCCTGGATCAGGAGGCAGGTAAAGCTCACCCTGGTTTCTTAGAGACCTCTCTCAACATTCTCTCTTAGCTGAATCAACAGGGTTAGATATGGGGTTTGACCTCTTCAGAAGGGAGAATGATCTGCATCATCTTTTCTTCACCCTTCAACTGGCCAGTCTTTATCACTTAAAGCCTTAAACAAGTGAAAAGTCATTGAAGATGCCAGGACTGGATCCCATTTCCATGGACTTGATGGAGTTGTCATTCATGAGGACATTCTGGATGTGGACTTGCAGGGAACCATCGGTATTTGCCAGGTCCCAGGAGAAGAATTAATAAAGCACTTTTCTTCAGCTGTTACATTGCAAGGCTCTTCTGAAACTGGCCATTCCACAAATTACTGTCAGTGGCAACTCACCAGAGGAGGTGGCTTTGGAGGCCCTTTTTCATGTGACCATTAAACTATAAAAAAAACTTTGACTCTCTTTTTTCTGGTTCTCTTCAAATCTCACTGCAGTCAGAGCCTCTTGATACTTTGTAACATTCACCTTCATTACAGGTAGGCACAGGAGCAAACTGCTGCTGCAGCTGGTGAAACGGGTCTTCAATACCATAGCTTTAATACCAGACTTCAAGTATTTTAAAAGAGATGCAAGCAGCAACTTACCCATTCTGGCTTTGAATTTTTTTTTTTGGTCACAGTAGTACTTTGAACCTTTTCAAGGCTTTTAAGCCAGCTCTGTGCTCACTAGGAATTTTGACATCTAGGACCAAAAAAGAAGAACCTTTTTTTGCTATCATTGCGAATACTGCCTGGTACTGTTTACCTTTGCTCAGGCACCTCCTAGCTGACAGGAGCAAGGAAGACATAGTTACTATCAAGCTAATATACCTAATATATCCTCAAGATAGGGCAGGACAGAGTACTGCAGCTGAGCAGGGTTAGCTGAGGCAGTTCTAGTTCCAGGGCCTACTCTGCTTTTCAAATGTGGGTGTCTTTGCTATAGTGTTGGATTGCAGACCTCTGCTCCACAGCTCGGGGGTCTGCACTTGTACTAAACTTCTGCCGCATGTCATCGCAACCTAGATGTTGGATGGTCTTTGGGCTAAGAGCTTTCCTTCCCTTGTTAACAAGGAACATCCTTTTTTGCGGGAGGTGAGATTGTATTAAGCATATATATGTAGCCAAATAACACGTGTTCTGTTGGAGATCCTAGAAAATGGGGTCCTTCTTCCCTTTTGAAATGCTTTTTTTTTTTTTTTAATTTTGGTTTTGAAGGTAAGGAACAGGAGTCTTAGCTCAGTAGTGAACAGAAGCATTAGCTCCCTGCAAGTTCAAAAGCAAGTTTGTTCTTTCACTCTGGTTTAGGGTGGTTCCAGAGTCACAAAAGCTAACTTTACTCTGCTGAAGCTACTGGCCGTGGAGTCCTGAAAGTACAGTAAGTGGTGAGAAAGACAGTCCTTTAAAGGGCAGGTCAGAGCATTGTCCATCCATCCATTCTGTCTCCAGTTAGTCATGAGCCTATGCTGTTGCGAACAGTGTTGTCATTCTTCATATATGCAAACTTCTTTTTCACTTTCACTCATTTCTAGGTGCTGTTTCCTTTTATTTTTAATAATTTCATGCTGCCACTGAATCAGGTTGCACTTTTAGCGAGAGTCGTCCTTTGTTTTATTTCTGTGTATTTCTTTATTTCTGACTCTGTATTTATCTGTATAAAAATACTTGAAAGAATTCCAAATTTTAATTCACAGTTTGTTTACATTTTTTCCGGTAGTAGTTATGCTTATAACTTCCTTTGGTCTGGGGAAACAAGTTATTCTGAATTGTCAACTATATGGATAAAGATCTCTTATTTGCTATCTTATGATATAGCCTACTTGGTACTCCTAAACCACTAGTACATAAGGAGTTGGAGGAAAAAGTCTGGTTTTGTCATGCTGGTTCTGTACTCTCACAGTGTGCTCAGTTTGAACCAAATCTCTGTTTACCAGCACTCTTCCTTTCTGTTGTTGGTTGTTAGTTTAGTATCAGCCCCTCTGATTCAACTCCAGAAATGAACCTCTTGCCATCCTGCCAGATGTGTGTAGTCTCCATGCTGCAGCAGAATGTGTGCTCAATGTGCAGCAAGTTTATAATGTTTAGCTAATGTTTAGCACTGATCATATATCCAACAGTTTTTCTTCAGTGTTTTCTGCCTTTGTGAACTCTGAAAGGTTCTGTAAGTATGCCACTGGAATTTTTTCCTCTTCCTGGATTGTCAAAATCTTCTATAACCTGTAGTTTCTTCTGAAGATAGATAAATTATTTGACTATGTTTCATCGCACAACTTCATAATTTCTGTCCAAAGCATGGGTTTGCTACAAGGAATCAATAGATGATTACTGTCCTTGTGTACTTTGCTGAGTTGTTGATGATTCTTTTCATTCTCAGGATGCTTGAGGAATCTGCATTGATAGCTGCTTGCTGCATGTGGCTGGATCAGTTAGCTCTGTTCCCTTTGGCTTTCTCTTAACCTCTTCCAGGCGCCTGTCTCTTCCCATCTTGTTTGTTGGAGTCCAATGTTAGTGGCCCCAGGTCACCACTGGCTACATATGATCTGTCCACTTCCTTAATTTTTGGACGCTTGTTTTCATTGTTGTAGAGCTGGGCTTGTGTCATCAATTTTGCAACAGTTCATGACCTTGCCCCCAAACATAGCATCTCTAAACTGTTAATTTTCTCCAGTTGAAAACTTAGATTTTGTGCTTTTCTTTAGTCAGAGGACTTGGTACACCCAATCCAGTGTTCAGTAATTACTTTACCTTTATTCATCGACTGAGGAGAGCTGCACTTAAAATAGGGAGGAGGCTTTTTGAACTCATTGCAGCACTCCTGATCTGACAAGGTGCTCTATGCCTGTGAGCAGAGGTCCTGTTCTGTGCTCCAGTGAGCAGGGAGCTAGTCTCATGAGCTGTATGTCAAAATTATCTTGCATCCAAGGATCACAAAATGTGTCTTTGGGAGAGCTGAGAGAAGGGGGAACTCCAGGAGTGATTCATGAACAGGAGATGGCAATTTGACCCCAGCTGTGTCTGGGAGCTGCAACTTCTGGGAAGCTGTATGAGACTTCAAGGAGGGCATTCATCACTCTAGCTGTGAAATACTGTTTTTGTTTAAATACGCTCGTGGAGAACAAAAAAAGGCACACAAACCAGAATTTTATCTACTTCTAACAATAGAGCGCAACACCCGCCGCTTTGTCCACTGAAACCACCTTCTCTGAGGATCTTGTAGCCGTTCCTGATAGGGGAGTGATTACACTGTGAGGAGGGCTGGGAGCAGGAGCTGTAACTTTTTGCAAAGAAAAAGGCATGTTTCTGCTACTTCACGAAGCTTTGTTACTTGAAATTATATGGGTAGTAGTTTGTCACAGGCAGTCAAGGAAAACCGAGATGATTTTCTGAATTCCATTAACAATATGCAATTTCTAGTTAGGGAATAAACTTTTAGTCAAGAAGTAATTTTTGCCTGCTTCAGAGCAAAATAACAGTTGAGGGGTTGTTTTACTTAGAATAAGTATTTTGTAATTTAAAATCAGTCAAGACTCTTGAAATCTTAGTAATATAACTACTAGTTGCTAGCACAAATTGAAAAAAAATACAACTTTTAGGAATATATATGAGCGAAATTTAAAAATACTAATTAATTAAGAAGCCGGACTCTTGGAAAGAGTTCTGATTAGACTTTAAGATCACAAATAAGGAACCAGTTACAGCTTTGATGCAAAGGAGTCTGTAGCAGCAGCATGTCAAGTCTGAGTCATGATTTTTCATTTACTTACTTAATCCCCTTCTGCACTTTTAAGCTGATGATTGATTGTTAAACTAGTGACTTAAGCTTCCCTTCTTTTCAGCTATTTTTCGTCACGAAAAAGCTTAGTAGCTAATTTTTCTTTAACCTAAGGCGAATGTGGTTTACCTGCCCATCATCTGCAGTAAGAGGTCTGATGACCACTGTATACAGTGACAACCAATAACCATTTCAGTATAACACTTTGAGTCTCAGTGGAATATTTAAATGGTTGCACTTGAATGACTTATCCCAGAAAGTTAAAAAAAAAAAATTTCAATAATGTGTTCCACATTTTTCTAGTCTCAACTTCTGTGTTCACAATTTCTGGAGTCACTAAATTAATTAGTTGTCTCCTTGAACTTTTCTGATGTGTTTTGTGTGGGCAAATTTTGAGGTAGCCCTGGAAATTCAGCTTACTTTGTGTTGGTGTTGCCTAGAGTTTCTCTTGATTGTCCTACTCGCCCTTCTCCAAGGACTGTAGGACCAGGTGAGGTAATCTTTTCAAAAAAGTTATAGGTATGACTGTATCACAGAGTGTCTGGGGAGATACATGTTTTCAGTTTTCAAGAAGTCATAGGTAGTTTACAGTCACAGTAAGGAAGAGATCTAAAGAGTTACAATACTAGACAGCCAGCTTTTGTCCTTTGGGTTAGTGGTTGCTCCCAGTTGCAGTAGACAAATAGAAAGAAGGATATTACCCTCTAGTGTTGGGGAGTGTGTGTGATGTCCTGCCTCTGATCTGTAAGACCGTATAGGCACCTATAAGCTAGTTTTTTTAGGTATACCTCAAACCATGATGGGTTTTGGATGTGGAAGGCCTTCCACAAAGAAGGCTCTGATGATCACCTTGCTGTTTCATGGAGGAGTTTCTCATTTTCTTCTCTCTAATAATTCAGGGTATCCTGGCTGGGTCAAACTGATGCCTGCGTCTGAACCAATGTTCTGGCTTGATGGGTCAGAGTCTTTTCTAGGCATAAAATTTGTGGCAGCATGAGAACTGGGCTAGCTCTTATTGGCTGTTGGAGATTTCCATGGCTTTTTTACCATCTTCTCTGTTTTCTGGACAGCAACAATAAATTGAGACAAACTTTCTGATGGGTTTATCTTGTAAACATTTATATAAACCAGCCTATTTTTTCCCCCCTTGAGCTTTGGGTTATAAACAGCTTGAAAAGCATTGAGATGTCCAGCTGGCTCAGCTTCTGATGCAACAGATTGGCTTTCCTTATCTTTTAGTTTTCTTCTGGCATTGAAATCTTTGAATTGATAATCTGATTGATCTCCCTTGTCATTTCAAATGGGAGTTTTGTAATTAAGCTTCCTGAACTGTCCTGGTGCCAAGCAGCTGCCCCATAAAATGTTTGCTCTGGTTGCAGACTGTCTTCTCTAAGAGATTTCCAGATGTTTGGGTTTTTTGTTTTGTTTCAGTCTTTGCTTCAGTGATCTTTGGTATTGGTTGTTCTGTGAGAATAGCAGTCCTTTTTTCTATCATGGTTCAAGATGAATATTAATAAAGTTTCTCTGCTTAGGAGCTCTGTTTCATGTCTGCCTGTGAAGTCTCCACTTGAGACTTCAAGTGGCTGTCCAGTATAGACAGGACCTGACTATAATTTCTCTGTTAGAAGAGAAAATTAGCCATGTGTACAGGCTGGGGTTGTTCAGTTTTGCTGTACACAGTAAGATACACTGTGCCCCCAGTTGCTCCTTTCTCAGCTTTTTCATGTCAGCCTTGCTGTTGCCAGGGCAGCAAGGGAAAAGTTGCATTCCTGCCTGTCAATATGCTCACTTTCTGTTAAGTTTCTCTTGTTACAAGTTTTTAGGCTCTTGCACGTGCAAATGTGCACAATTACAGTCAGTGCCCTAACCCCTGCGTTTTCCATCATTCCTTATAGAAAGATCCGTCTTAGGCAAAGGTATTAGGTGGGGAACCTCTCAGCGAGGGAGTTTATTTGCTTCTGTAATTGTGTCTGTTAGTTTTAATAAGATCAACAATCACTTATTTGTCAAAGACAGGTTTGTCAGTAGACTTTGGGTAGGCTTCAGTTGCCTGTATTTTGGCATCTAGTGCAGTTTGAGACACTAAGTTATCCTGTCTAGTCTTCAGCTGCCACTCAGCTGCATGGTTTAGCTAACCCTAAATTAGAAGCCTACTTGTTGATCACCTCAATAACTCCCTGGGTCTGCTGGCTGTATTGAATAGTGGTGTAACACATTTGTTTCAACACATACATTATTGCCATTTCATTGCCTTTTCATGCCAGGGTTTATCTGAAACATCTGCCACATGCAGTCAGATGTGGCATGGGTCTTCTGAGAGAGGACTTCTGCTCGTTGAAGCAGCAGCTGATGGAATATGTAGGTACCCAGATGTGATATCTTAGGACATCTCAAATGGCACTGGTAAACCATGGGTGGACTACTGAGTTCCATACTGTATTTCCTTTGACTCCAGTGGGAGTTTAGACACCTTGCTTATATTTGGAGACCTAAATTATAGATGTCTTTAATCCTTGCCTGGATCCTCATATCTCACTCTACAGCAGTGCTGTATGGCATGGGTAACTGTTCTGGTGTGAGATACACTGTGCGTGTAGAAGGCCTTGTAGATTGCACTTTTTCGTATTAGTTACTTGTATTTTGCTGTAGTGGCTTAAGCAATTTACTCCATCTAAAATATTTGCTTATTAGAATCATAGAATGGTTTGGGTTGGAAGAGACCTTAAAGATCATCTAGTTCCAACACCCCTACCATGGGCAAGGATACCTTCCACTAGATCAGGTTGTATTTGCTCTGTGATATATCCTATGTATTTCAAGTCATATGAACCTTATCTTGATCGCAGGGTAAGCCTTTTCTGTTCTAGCCCCCTTGCTAACACATCATAATTAAATGGCAACAAAAATCCCCACCCTTGGCCATTTCGTTGATTGAGAAAATCTTAGGTTTCTGTCTTTGATTCCATAATTACTTACCTTATTTGTCTGGTTTGGTTTTGTTTGGAAATGTTCCGTTCTTTTCAAAATTACACAAAGCTATTGTAGAGTTGTTAGAGAAGGATTGAATCAGTGACAGATGTAAATAATAGGTATTCCCAAGTAACAGTAATCTGGTCATTGATTTAGAGACTCATATGCTTCACGTAGCATCTTGGATCAACATAGTATTGGAAATTAGGGAACCGATACAGTTTCATGATGAAAGAAGTCTGTGAGATGAAGCAGTTTCTAGCTCAGTCTTCTAAGTCCTTTTTTTTGTTTTAATGTGCTTGTCCTGTGTAGTAATTCAAAAGGGAAGTTGAGCTGACTGCTGTTTGAAGAAGTGGCCGAAAAGTATTATGAGTGCAGATTTTTAATCTGTCCAATTTCCTACTTGATTTTTTTTTTTTTTTCCCCCAAAATACCTTCCTGCTGCTTCTCAGAAAGCTTCTTACTGATTGGATATAGGAGTTTGCAAAGGATATTCCTCTGTGGGTGATAATATCCTTGCAAAAACAACTTCTGTGTTTCCTGAAAGTGTGATGGGATTTAATGTTCTGACCGGGCGTTCACTGCAGCCGCCTGGCCCTGCTTTGCCTTCCTGGGGTTTATCTGCAACGCTCTGCTGCTCCAGTTCAAGAGCGGAGGGAGCTGCCTGTAAGGAACTGTAGTGTTTGGTCAGACCTCAGGGGCTGGGTTTAGCGCTGAGCAAGTAGGGGAACTTTTTTGTAAGCCTTGCAGCTCCTTGGGTTTGAGTATTAGTCCTAATATTCTCTGTCAATTCACCTTTCTTTTTGTGTGTGTGTTTTGTGTTTGGTTGTAAATTATTTTATCAAAATAACCAAAATAAGAGTTAGTGATTTCCCCTCCTCCCCCCGTACTTCAGGAAAGTAAAATGCTTTTAAGGCCTAACTTCACTTGCTGTCATGTATTACTCTAGTTGTTAATTAGCTGGTAGCTATGTCCAGATTTCCACTGAAATTAAGATTCTCTAGTGTAAGACGCTGTAAAAACAACAACAACAACAAAAAAAAATAGGGCACAGGTTTCTGAAGATGAAATCATCAGGGATGAGATTGTGGGTTTTGTGTGGAACAGTGTGAAGGAGCTGAACTTCAGTGTATGGTTTGACAGCAAAGCTAAGCTGATTAGCCGGAGCTGAAAGGGCTAATTCCTTGCACCCACTCCAGGTCAGGAGTTTATGGCCCTCTCTTTACAGACGCAGGCACTCGCTCCTCTGATCTTCCTCCTCACCTGCATGTGAACTGGTTCCATGAGGTAAATGGACAGAAAAGTATTAGCTTTTTGCTGCAGGGGAGAGAGGACACGGGATTGTCCCCTGCTATGGCAGCAAGCCATTAGATCAGTTTGGGTGTTGGCAAACCACCCCTACTAAGGCAAAAAGCAACAAATTGATGGAGGGGCAAATGGGGATGACAGTGGGGACCAGCAGTAATACAGGATATATAGAGAGAGAGACCATGTGCCGTTTCATGTGTTGTTTGTCAATTTTGCCTATTTAAAATGTAGAAATAAGATAAGTTTTGTTAGTAATTCTAGATAACCATCTGCTGACTGTTACTTTAAGTCACGTTCTTGCTACACTGCTACTGTGTGGCTATCTTGTTATTTGATTTTATAGAACAGAAAAGATTGAATTAATAGCTGCTCTGAAGGTAATGCAGAGCTGTGTGTTTTCTGTTGTCTCCAGATAAGCTCCTAGATATAACACAGTAAAAAGAAATTACATAAAGCTTAGGACTTCTCTAGTACTTTTTATATTAAGTACATATATGTATAAATATTTACTGTAAATGTGAGAAACAGCACACAGGAAATACATTTTACCTTTTGGCAGTTTTGTATGCTTTTGTGTAACTGAGTGAAATAGTATCAGGAGAATAGAAGGAGAATGGAGAGTTTAATGGAATTTTAAGGCTAAAACTAAAACCAAACCCTCCTTAGTTAGGAAGCTGTTAACTCTATTAGGGTTCTGTGACTCGAGACTTTTACAGAAGAATCACATTAACAAGCTGCTAATCAAAGCAGGGGTTGGTCTGGAAAAAAACCTTGAGATGCTGCCTGCTTAGACACTGCCCCCAGTCTGTTGTAATACTCTTCCTGTACCTTTCAATATTTCCATTAATGATACAGGCTGAAACAGTGCACTTACTACATTTGTAGATGGTATAAAGCAGGCTTAGAGGAGACTGCAAACATTTTAGAACTAGAATTAGAATTCAATGTGATCTTGAAAAATTCAAACGATTTTCTTTTTGCTTGCTTTTTTTTTAAAGGGAATTAAAGGAAGACAAGAACAAAGTCTCATTAGCTGCAGAACAGTGAGATTCACAGAGCACAGGCTAGAACTTACTGGGTAGCAGTTCTGCAGGAAAGGACCTGGGATCATTAACGTGATACTGTTGTGAAAAGTAGGCACCAATTAGAATTTATAACCAGAAGTATTGGGTATATGAGAGACAAGATATATCAAGTAATTTTTCTTACTCAGCAGTGGCTGGACCTCAGTTGTTACCTTTCTAAACCACTTCACAAATACGTGCCATGTGTTACGTACTTGTACACAGATTAGATTTGGTATGTTGGGTTGTATGACGCAGCAGTGTGAAAGTGTAGCAACACCCTACTGCATATATGCATTTTCACTTTTGGCACAGATGGAAGTCCGGTTTTCCATTTCGGCTGTTCAGGTCATTAGTTTCTTCAACTGTTGTTTTTTCATACAACAACTTGTGTTTCAAGTCAAGTACTGCTTTTTCAATTTTTCCATGTTGTGAAAGTGTGTTTAACTTGAAAACTCATTGTTCATGTTTTCCACCTTCTCTGCTGTCTTACCTACTTTATCTGTCTTTATTTATTCAATTAGTATGACATATTCTAAGAATCATTTCATCTGAGCATTTAATTCATATCTTATGTCATAAGATCTAAGGATATAAAATGATTTGTGTTCCAGAAAAGTACAAGAAATTATAAACATCAGAAAAAATATAAGTAATTTTTTTATGGTGTGTGGTGCTTTTTAGCATGACACAAGTGTATTCACAGTTGTTAAAAATATTCTGCATCTGTGAATATAACTAAATTATGTTGTGTTTCCTAACTTACAAGAAAAATGAACAGAATATTTGACAGTAATATTTTAACATTAAAATGTGAGGCGGTTTTGGTTTGTTGTTTTAATGCAAGTTTGTTTTGTTTTGGTTATTTTTAGTGTGAGAGGTGTTGTGATTTAACCCCAGCCAGCAACTAAACAACACGCAGCTGCTCACTCCCTTCCCCTCACCCAGTGGGATGGGGGAGAGAATTGGGGAAAAAAGTAAAACTTGTGGCTTGAGATAAGAACAGTTTAATAGAACAGAAGTGAAGAAACTAATAATAATAATAATAATAATAAAATGACAATAATAATAAAAGGATTGGAATATACAAAACAAGAGATGCACAATGCAATTGCTCACCACTCACCAACTGATGCCCAGTTAGTTCCTGAGCAGAGATCCCGCCTCCAGGCCAACTCGCCCCGGTTTATATACTGGGCATGACATCACATGGTGTGGAATATTCCTTTGGCCAGTTTGGGTCAGCTGCCCTGGCTGTGTCCCCTTCCAACTTCTTGTGCCCCTCCAGCCTTTTTGCTGGCTGGGCATGAGAAGCTGAAAAAGCCTTGACTTAGTCTAAACACTACTCAGCAACAACTGAAAACATCAGTGTGTTATCAACATTCTTCTCATACTGAATCCAAAACTATACCAGCTAGTAGAAAGAAATTAACTCTATCCCAGCTGAAACTAGGACAGAGGAAAATTCACAGTTTATGCATAGTTTAACAAGAAAGTTAATACCAACTGTTTAATGAAACCTGTGTAACTGCCTATGTAAAAAGTGCTTTCAAAAGCAGAAGTGAAATAAAATGCAATCATAGTATATTTACATCACTTTAAATGCCTGCTATAGCATTTCTAATACAGCTGTGTAGGTTAGAGTGAGAGAGGAAAAAACATTGCAGAGTTTCAGAAGGCACCATAAGCTCTGGAATACCACTTACAAAAATGGCAGCACTGCGACTTGTGGACTTCAAGTGGGTAGACATTTATGTGATTGAGACTGCAAGAAATATCATTGCTGTGGTGTCTCAGCATGGCAGCTGGTGGCTCAAAAAAGACACAGAGCTGGCAGTCACAGCTGCGCAGTCCAGCTTTCTCAGAGAGATACAAGCATCTGTAACCACTGCCTAACATCAAGGGAAACTCCTCTGGAGACATTTGGGTGTAGCGGTTTTCTAGATGTGAGTTGTGTTAGCCACCTAAAATGAGGTGTGGGGGCTTTTCTACTTGTATTCATAATATCCTAAATAAACTATCCTTTTTGTATATGACAGATTTTTCAAAAGTGTCCACGTAGGAGATTTAAAAATATTTTAATTATGTAACTGCATTTCATCTCTGGCCAGTTTAGTGAAATCTCTGTCTCCCAAGTCCTACATTTTGTTGTGTAGTAGCAAACTGGTCTGTGCTCATGCCTGGAAGGCCCCAAAATGTTTTTACTTCACTGTTTATAAAATAGTACAGCAGTGGTGTATATGTAAAAAATGTAAAGAAAAGATGGAGCATATAGATTTTGTCCCCTTTTTGTCACGACATCAAAAGTTATTTGTGTGGTAGTGTAAAAATGACATGACAGCACTATATCAACTATATTCTCTCTGTTGTCTCTCTCTACTAGTGGATTTGTAGAACTGATTGCAAATTTACTATCTCCATATCTCATGTGTATAAGTTAGTCCCTACAATTATATTTACCTCCTGGGCATGTTTGTTTATACAGATTAATTTACAAAATAGTTACAGTTTCTTCTGCAGCTTTAGATATATAAGAAAACTCCAGCACCTAATATGTTATGATTTTATTCTGATTTCACAGTTTAACTTCCTACATACTTTACTGTAGGGCAAAGAGTGTCTTTTTTCTCCTAAACTTTATCTGTTCACTTTTACAGTTCCTTGATACTATTGTCAAACTGACATTTTTATCCTTAATAGAAAGGGATCAATCCTACAATTTCTCCCTTTAGAACAGCAGTACTATAGAACACATTATGTTATTTGGTTATTTTTAAGTTCTGCTTTCTTGAAAAGAAAAATAAACTTTCAAAATACTGGAAGCTGAAAGGATAATTCACAACTGGCAGGGCCGAAGAATAGGTGTTCAGTAGCATCTCATACAGTACTATATGAGTGACAGCTTTCTTGTGCTCATGTTGATAAACTAAAATGCTGTAAGTACTCGAAGGAGTTTCTTAAACTTTAATTATTGTGATGATATTTCATATTATGTTGGTTTCATTTTAAAGCTGTTTAATAAATATGGCCTGATTCTGCCATCGACTTTGATACTTACAATTAAGAAACTTTTTGAATTCATTCATTCATTCTGATCTATACTAATATAATTAAAATCATATTTAAAAATGTAGTATACTAAGGAATTCTATAGTTATACACATTCTCAGTCTTTAAGTTAGGCCCTTGTAACAATGCTGCTGTATTGTGTGACATTTGCTGTTAAGTGACAGTAGGATTTTTACAGTCTGAATTTACTCCATATTTTTGAACACGTGAAGTGTTTGAATATATCTCAGCTGACTGCATATGTATTTTTCAATCTGTCACTATTGTAAGTAAAATGCTAATATTTATGAAATGGGAAGTGATTGCATCTCAGCTTAATTTTTAATTTTTTTACTTTTGCCTTTCCAGAGATTTAAATTAGTCATCTGTCTGTCCTTAGTAATAAAAATGGCATTCCAGTCTGAACCTCTTCTCCAAAGCACAGAGTCACAGTAATAGGATTTATTATTTTCATTATGCTAGTGCAAATGTGCTAAAGCAGTTGCACGCTATGGTGTATAGAGTGATTTGGGATCTTAATCCAACAATACTGTCCCCCTGAGTAGAGATACTTGGATATTTTTTAGCAGATTTAGGGGGGAGCAAAATAGTGATGTAATAAAAAATTTTTAATACAGTTGTACTTGTTTCAGTAAGACCTTAGTGAGAAAGTTTTTCAGATGTTAGATGGGATTTTTGCTTAGGAAGAGACAATTACCCCAACAGAAGTAGCGAAGAGCTTAGAGGTAAGTGTGCTGCCCATGACAGAGGAGAGCTGGGCTTCTGTCCTCCTCTGCCTTAGCCAGAGGGACCAGAGCTGCTGCCCAGGCTCCCCAGGCTGTTTGTTGGCTGTTACGGGTTTCATCTCTCTATCAGCTCTGTCCAGATCCTATCATGTGTATGGACCCTAAAAAATACAGTCTTATGTCCATGCTACTGAATAAAATAAATCATCCTGTTTGCTCCTGATGCCAAAAGGAGAACCCCAGGACTTTTCCCTGGAGGACTGAGAGGCCTCCTTGCTTATTTGAGTGGATTGCCTGGGGTGCTTGCTGGCCTCTGAACTGCTCCTATGTGGTTTTTGCAAGAGTTTTTTGTCAGTAGCCAAAATTTTGCCAAGGAACATACTCTCAGTGAATAGTATGAAGGAGCTGTGCCCTGACCCTGGTTTGTTTACAAGTGTAGACTTGGCGAGAGAACAGGTATTGGTAATAAAGAAACTCATTTGGGCAGATGGAGAGAGGTAATTAGTACCTGGCATATTCTAGGTAAACGCTTTAGGCCCTGGATTAAAGGCTAGTTTAGGAAATCCTAGTACCTGTGCTAGTAATGTAGACGAGGATTGAAGTGCTCCACCTGTTGACTGGATAAGCAGTGATTTTTTCAGAACTTACTTCTTTGGTGGTTTTTTTTGGTTGTTTGTTTGTTTTCTCTTCTTATTTTTTCTCTTTTCTAGTTTGGTAACAAGCAAAAAATAGGGATTTTTCTTTTATGTCCTTATTTGGTATATTGTGTGCACTTTACTGGAAAAACTATGGCAAAAGATTGCTATGGCAGTTTGTTGAAAAGACATCCTCTCTTGAAGAAATTGGCAGGTGCTAATCTCATCCACAGAATAATTATATGGAATTTTATTCTAGAATAATCATTCTTCCTGCTGTCTTTCAGGAAGGATCACCCCATAGTTGAGCAACAGAACCTGGAGTCAGGGCGCATGGTGACTTTCTTTGGTTGTGAGCTCTGTTCCTCTGTGCATCAGTTTGGAAGTAAAACGTGTGCAGAGGCATGGCTTTTGTGGATGTTTTTGTGACCCAGATCCAGGAGCAAAAAAAGAAGTGTTGTTAATATCACTACCATCATTTGACATGCCAAGTGCCCTTCTCATAATAATTTGTTTATTGCAGTGATAGGCAATGGCACAAGTTAAGATGCAGACTACAGCAAACCTGTCCGGACCTACCATGTCCCCTATGGTGCTACCCCTACCAGTTACAACTACAAATACATTGGGTCTGCCGTCCTCAATGAACGGATCCATTTCAGAATCTGCTGCCAGCTGTAGCAGTCCTACTGCCGGCCTTGTGGATCCTGCGCCTTCTAGCAACTCACCAGGTAAGTTGGTCCAGGTATATTTTCTTTGGTGTTCAAATGAATCTTTTTGATGAATTGTTAATTCAAAAAAAAAAAAAAGGTAGGTCTTAAAGAGGATTAAAATAAAGGAAAAAAAAATCCGCTAGAACAATATTTTGGCTAAATAGACTAAGTTAAGTTTCTTTAACTGAGCTCAGACCTGCAGTGAAGTGTTGATCAATGATATAAAAGCTCAGAAAAGAACATGTCTATTTTGTCAAATTCTGAGTGTATCTTTTACAGAGAAGTTTTAGTGGTGCAGGAAGGTCTCCAAGTGTCTTTCTCTTCCCTAGAACAGAATGTCTTCAGACTGCTTGGCAGTATGCGATGTTTCCTTTGTAGCCTAATAAATGCTGTAGTTCCTATGCTGAACTGGGTATAAAATACAGAAATGTTATCCTAAAAAATAAAGCAAGAAATGACAGTGTATGCTAGGGATAAATACAAATAAGTTGAAAAAGAAATAGCAGAAAGTTAAAAAATAGTAAGGCGGTATACATGAAGTAAGTAGTCTAAGAAAAGCAGAACAAAATCCTTAAAGGGGGAGGAAAGGTGTTCTTTGGGAGTGCTCTGAGGTTGACTTCATTATTGTGAGAAAAGTCTAAAACACTGGGAAGAAGCAGGGAGAAGCAAGTGAGGACCACAGGGTTTCATCTGCTATATTTATCTGGCAACTCTCATGCTATCCACTTCTACTTCAAAGTGTCAAGAAACCTTTCTGAAAGAGTAGTCAATTCCTGGAACCCGTATACTCCTGACAGTAAACTTTGGTGATGTAGAAAATGTAGCATATGTATATGTCCTCCTACACTGTCATCTATTTTGGAAAGAAGTAGTTGTATTTTTTTTAAATTGCATGTAATCAAAATGGTTATTGTAAAATGCGTATTCTCATATGATTAATATGTAAATGGTATTTAAACATTGTATTTAGCATATGTGCAAGAATTATTTTTTAGCCAAAGTATTTTCTTTTCTAAGCATGCTGCTGCTTTTACAAAGCTTTGCGAAGTTGTGAAGAATACATTTCTCCACAAAAACTTTACAGACTCTTTATTTACAGCTCCTCTCCAAGATAACATGGCAAACCCCAAAGAGAAAACTCCAATGTGTCTGGTAAATGAGTTAGCCCGTTTCAATAGAATTCAACCCCAGTATAAGCTTCTGAATGAAAGAGGGCCTGCTCATGCCAAGGTAAGGTCACAGTTCCAGGTGATGAGCCATACCTTAAATGCTGAACAGATAATGTCATGGTCTGGAAGAGTGTGCTTGTCAAACACAGCCACATTTCTAGTGTAAGGGGTTTCTTACTGTTCTGTATTTTGCTTTCTTTTTTTTTTTTTTTACACTTTCAGAAAGTGTGCCTGTATTTCTGTTGAAGCCCTGTAGATCATTTTGTACCTTACTTTGACTTCCACCTTTGAGTTTATATTTGTTGGTCTCTATAAAGACCTTGTGAAGGTCTTTCCAGGGTATCACCACCCTTTCTTAATCATTATGGAGCATTTGCTTTTTAAGCTGCATGAATCTTGCTCCCCAGTCGGCGTGTCCCTGATAACTACCTCTGCATTTGTTTCATGGTAGTGCCAATGACGACAAAGCTATTTTGTGTCATTTTTTGAAGTTCATATTGATACGATTCTGTGTCCATAAAGTTGATTGCATTGATACCATATCTTTGGACCTTGCATTATAGGGCACATATTACTGTTCTTTCCTTTAAATGCTGTGTGACTTTAAGATTTACGGTGATACTAAGACTCCTAGTATGATTATAGCATTAAAGTTTCTAATGAACTGACAGTTAATTCTGGTCAGTTCTTATATTAATTTGGATATCCAACTTCATTTCATAAGTACAAATTAGGATGCTTATGTATGATGGGGAACACAGAGGGATATTCTCAGGATAATAATTTTCAGGTGTAGTTTTGAATTTCCTCCCTAGTTAGGAGCAATCTGGGGGAAGAGAAAAAAGCCTGAAAAACTGAGAGAGACAATGTCATAATTAATAGCTGCTTTGTACTCAGTATTTCTAGAGTGGCAAAACTCTGTTAGACAGTGGGATCACACTGCAGATTAGTAACAGTTTCAGCTAGTCGTGAGCTGTCTCTCTGCCATTGCCCCTTGTTTCTCAGTTGTGTGTTTTGTTGTTAGCTAGCGCAGAGTTGATGCAAATTACTGACCTTCTGGTTTGGCTGGTGTTCATGCATCCTTTATGCTGGTGGAAATGTCAGCAGGTGCAGGGCTGCTGAGAATCAGCAAGCTTTTAGAATCCCTTATTGCAAATGGAAATGGAAGTGCCCTTCCCCTTCCTGGCAACATTTGGCACCACAGGATACACTGGTTGGTTGGTTTTAGGTTGCAGCACGTTAAATCTGTTGCGCTTTCTGTAACTTTTCACTGTTGTATTGTATATTTATTTTATTATCTTTTTTCCATTAATGTGAAATAGGAAGTGCTTTGGTTGTACCAAAAAGTGTGGTTTTGGCAGTTCATATTCCTCAGTGGTAAAGAGATTTGGTTTACATTACATTCATACTATACTTCAAATTTTAGCAGGATAAGAAATAGTTCACATATATTTGTTATTACTTTTAAAGGAACTAATATAATTGAAATTACTTGAGCCTGCATTAGCTGCACTTTTGAAAGCCAGATTTTCAATGGACTTCTTATTTTTTCAGTTTTTCAATTTACCTCTTATTATTTTTAATTACACTCATAATCGTCAAAAAAAAAAAAAAAAAAGATATGTGCTCTGTAGACTCAAAAGAATATTAAGTCTGATTTTGACCTGTGCAGCAAATGAGAAAAACAAGGGAGGGAAGGGGATGAAGAACAAGGATGATACTAATAAGATTATGCAGACTTGTGTATCTTTGACCTACAAAAAGCAGAGACATAGAAATTATTATGACTGTGTTAGCAGTTTAGTATAGTGTCTGGCTAGTAATATGATGATATACCTGATAGAATTTGTGAAACAGAGCTGAGTTTGTCCTAGAAAGCATGACCTGAAGGATGTAATACTGCTGATGCCGTTTGCCA
Source organism: Haliaeetus leucocephalus (assembly GCF_000737465.1). Classification (NCBI taxonomy): domain Eukaryota; kingdom Metazoa; phylum Chordata; class Aves; order Accipitriformes; family Accipitridae; genus Haliaeetus; species Haliaeetus leucocephalus. Next base: position 5,317,093 of record NW_010972942.1, read on the forward strand.
TTTAAGGAGCGTCTCACGTTGCCTTCCTCCTACACATACTCTGTTCCTGTCCACTAGTGGTTTTCATGATTTTCAGAGACATGCTCTACAAGACAGCTGTCTGCATTGTGATCACAAATGCTAGCAAATTCTTATATACTTTTTTCCTAGTTGTCTCTGGAGAGTAAGTTTTGACAATTGGGGTGAAATGGGAAACTAGGACCAGGGGAGCTGGGAGAGGAGTGATGCTTCTTGACAGTGCAGTTAGGGTTTCTAGGAGCCTGCCCTCCATGTGGATTCTTCATCATAAGAAAAATCAGAAAGTCTTTGTTAGCATAAACAATGCTTTTGAGTACATTAGTCAGATTGATCATTTCTTTTGTGCTTCTATGTCAATGGTGTTTTCAGGAGACAAAAGGTACAGTGGCAAAAGAAAGTGAATGGTGGTACAAAGAGGGAAAGAGGTAAGGGACACTAGGCTTCAAAAGGCTGGGAAGAAGGAGAGAAGGTTCTACATTCAGAAAAAGTGAGGAGGAAAGGATTACTAGAGCTAAGGGAGACTGACCTTACGGACACGGCGGAGTGAAAGGCACAAAGCGCGGTGGCCTTTGCATTTCTGCTCTCTAGCCATCAGGTAAATTAGGTTGGATGTAAGTAATACAAACTTCCTCAGAAAACTGGTGAGAAATGCCTCTCAATCTGTAGCAGAACTGTCAACTCCAGTCTTGCAGGACTTGACTACTTCATTGGCTGCTCCAGATTTTGGTTTTAGGCAGTTTTATTCCTTTAATTAAATTCCCACTTAGAGTACTGTGTGTGTTTTTTTGCAGGAGTTTTTTTGTCAGATGGGCTAAGTGAGAAGGTTAGAGCTCTGGCTATAGAAATTTACTGAGCAAACCCTTTATTATCTTGAATTCCTGTTTATTGCTCTAAGCACTAAGATGACAGCTGTAGGTAGATAAGTAGCCATTATTCATCATATTTTTATTGAAATTCAAGTTTATTCTCCTGCAATAAAAATACTACACTGATACTTTCTTGCAAAATATATAAACTCCAGATCCAGAAATCAAATTTCAGTTCTTTTAGTAATAAGGATGCATGTTTATAGATAATTTATATGATTATGGGTATTTAGCTCTTAATACCCAACTTAGCTTTCAGGAGGGGGTAGGGTTTGACAGAGTGCAAAATTAAGAGACTATTTCTCTCTTCATCCTTGTCTGTAAGGAAATTGCCATGACTGCTGTGGAAAAAAACAACATGGTGATAGGAAGTGTGATATAGGGACTAGCACTGTGCTTGTGAAAATTACAGTAGGCCAAAACTTGAGGCTGTAATTAAGACACAAGTATGTATTTATAGCATTCAGTTCATATCACTGTGCGCATGTGTATAGGGCTGAGTTGGGAGGCACGTATATACCTGTCTTCAAATGTTTGTTTGCAAGTACATGCTAAATGAAAATATATGTTAAGGCAAATTTAAAGGTTGCTCATCATGCCCATCTCTAGATATCTGGTCCTGGATCTAGCAAGTTTACATAATTTTAAAAATCATAGAGCAAATAACTATTGAAATGAAAATTTTACTTTATATACTGCTCACAGTAATAAGTAGATTTCTTTATGTTGCCTTAAGTAGTTAGCCTGTTTTCTGAGGTAGATATATCTTAGTTTACTGTGTGTATCTGACTATTAAATCCTGCCTTATATGTATGGAATTGATATGGAAAAGACATTGAGTTCTTACCCTTTCTCCTCTTGTTCTTAGATGCTCAAATTTAAACAGAACATGTATGTATCATACAGAAGATAGACTCTATCTAATATCTTAAATATATATTGAGTTTTATTTTCACAACTTGCACAGCATAGATACTGCTTGTAATAATCCTTTATTGCAGGTTTTGAAATATATGTGGTTTTTATCAGTAGTCCGTTTCTGAATTCTGAATTTTTACAGTTCCTGTCTTCACTATAGAGTCCACATTAAAGAACTGCAGTTTCTTTCAAAAAGATAGTTCTTCTTTTCTTTCTTACTTTATTTTTGAACATACTTGAGTTGTGGCTCTGCCCTAACAATACACATTATTTTCAGAAATCAGGTCGTGTGAGAAATTTTTTCACTGGGTAAAACTCTTTGGGCCAAATTCTCAGGTGCCTTGAAGAGTGTGCAGTCATTTATATCCATTCAGAATTATTACAAAATTACTTTTTTTTTAAGTAGTGTTCTTTACCTTTTTTCTACAGGTAAAGTCACTAAACACGTTCAAATGTGTGAAGAAATGTGGTCTTAACTGACTTGTATATAGTCTCCCAAGAGCAGAGGATAAGTCTGCAGTTTTTACTTGGTTTAAATATTATTCTGTTCTTTGATAGTTGACATTAACATTACTGTTGTGGTTTAACCCCAGCCAGCAACTAAGCACCACGTAGCCGCTCACTCACTTCCCCCCCACCCCGGGGGGATGGGGGACAGAATCAAAAAAAAAAATTAAAACTTGTGGATTGAGATAAGAACAGTTTAATAGAACAGAAATGAAGACATTAATAATGATAATAACAATAATAAAATGACAATAATAATAATAAAAAAAGAATTGGAATATACAAAACAAGAGATGCACAATGCAATTGCTCACCACTCACCAACTGATGCCCAGTTAGTTCCTGAGCAGAGATCCCGCCTCCAGGCCAACTCACCCAGTTTATATACTGGGCATGACATCACATGGTGTGGAATATTCCTTTGGCCAGTTTGGGTCAGCTGTCCTGGCTGTGTCCCCTTCCAACTTCTTGTGCCCCTCCAGCCTTCTTGCTGGCTGGGCATGAGAAGCGGAAAAAGCCTTGACTTAGTCTAAACACTACTCAGCAACAACTGAAAACATCAGTGTGTTATCAACATTCTTCTCATACTAAATCCAAAACATAACACTATACCAGCTAGTAGAAAGAAAATTAACTCTATCCCATCTGGCACCAGGACAATTACGCTATTTTACTTTGTCATTTGAAAGGCCAAATGTTGCCCACTGATAAGGACTCACTTATCTCTGTAAGAATCAGATGTGTTATCTGGGAGTTGAATATAATGAAAAGAGAGCACTGTTTCTCTTGAGCCCTGGAAGTTTTTATACAGATTGGTCTAATGCACAGTGATACTCTTGCCAGTGTTTACCTGTTCTTTGTCTTTGAAGATGTTCACAGTGCAGCTGACTCTCGGAGAGCAGACATGGGAAGCTGAAGGAAGCAGTATTAAAAAGGCCCAACATGCTGCTGCTAGCAAAGCATTGAATGAAACTACCCTTCCCAAACCAACGCCTAGACCACCCAAAAACAATGTTAATAATAATCCAGGTATGACATTTTCCTCTGTGTGTTAAATCTTGTTGAAGTGTTAGAATATTATACCACTAATAAATAAATTTAACAAGATATAAGTTAAGTTGGAGGATGGGAATCAACATAGCTGTCTTGTACGTATGATAGTATAATGAAGAACCTCTAGCGAGTTTGCACAGGAGAATTTTTAATGTGCATACCTGAAATGGTTGAACTGTAAGTGAATATATTATTTAGATAAGGCTTGGTTGTGTACAAAGTGATTGTATGTGATCAACAGTAGTCAGGACAAAACCAGATTGAACTGACCATTATTACCATAGTAAAACATTTTTCCCAAAAAGTTATTTTAGCTGATTTTCCAATGAAATTGGAAATTTTATCCAGTGCAATCCTGTGAAATTGCATATGTAGTGTAAATAAAAGGTTAGGATTTGGCATGAGAACTGTGACAGGTAATTTCCTGCATTGTGAGTTTTCCTTCATAGCAACCTGTGCTTTTATATGTCTTTAGAAACTGTTGTTTGAATAATAGAAAGGATGTATATTGGTGTCTGGCATCCTTCATTTTGAGGTGTTACCTGTGAGTTACCTTCTATGCGTGCAACACCTTTTGAGGTACACATCTCAACCACGCGCTCAGTGATCTGTTCTGTCTTGTTTGATAAAATAAATAAGAAATATATTCCTAACTTTATTTCAAACTAATATAAAAAAAAGCAAACTGCAAGGAAAAAAAGTAATCTTTTCTTTTTTTTTTCTTTTTTACACTCCTTTTTTTCCCCCTCTTGCCCTTTTCCCTTCTTCACTTTTTATTTCCCTCTGCCCCTCTCTCCCTTTTAAAAAAAGTTGTCTTCAGCCATTTTTTTAAAATGGAGTAATTTTGCAGTTAATTTCTGTGTTGGAAAAAAAGCAGGAGTAAGTTTCCTTTAGAGCTTTGAGTATTATCCTGAGCATTAGCTGTTAAGGATTTTTTTGAGAGCAATACGATAGTATTCTCTTGCTCCTTTGGAGATCAATACATTGCTTCTCCAGACCCAGGACAGTGGGTTTGCCCTGTGTCCTTCACAGTCACTGTCTTTGGCTGTTTAGAAAGCAGGAGGCTCAGACCCCTATAAAAACGGACCCTGAGTTCATTCTTGACATTGCAGAGTATTACTCAGCTTCTATTTTTTTTTTTTTTTTTTGCTTTAAGCATATTCTTAAAGGGAAAAGCTGATAACAAAAGAAATAGGCTATAAGAGAATTCATTAAAAAATTGTATCACTTAACACTGTAATTTTGCTCTAAGAAGGATGTATTGTATGTGCACAGGTATCTTCTCATCAAAATGACGTTTTGCATTTTTATTATTTAGTTGAATTCATAGTCATTCCTTGCTCTGGAAAATATAAAAATTGTTGTTGGTAGAAGTTTTTGAATAAGTATTGCGTAAAAATTTTCATAATTTGGCATATACAGCCTCAATGGCAGACTGGCAAATTCATCATAGCTGTTTTAAGGCTAGATTCATTTGAACCTCTTCTGAAAATATTTTGAGAAAATGTTAACAACTTTTTATTGGAATGTACATTTAGCTCATTTAGGATTTTCTTACAACAGTGCAAGTGGAGAATACTGTAGCTGAACATTTTATTTGGAAAAAAAAAAAAAGAAGTCACAGTGTAGCTTTTTATTTGGCATTTTGGAGACCATGCAAGTAGGCAAGTGCTGGCTGCTTTCTGGTTTTGTATTATGTCACCAGTAGATGGCTGTAGTGACACTGATTTCCAGTAGCTGTATTTTCAATTTGTTAGATCATTCCTGTTAGATCATTAGTTTTTAGTCCTAGTCTTAGGTTTTCAAGTCTTGCAAATAAAACACTTTTTTCTAACATCGTAAGATTACCAAATGACTGCAGTAATAGCTATTAGTGCTTGCTTGTTTCAATGCCTCTTTGCTCTATTTGTGGTTTTATTTCATGGTATTCAGTGGGAAGAGACAGTATTCTTTTACCATTGTAGTTTCAGAAAGTGTCATAATGTATTATAAGCACGTTGGAAAGATGAATAACCAGCTTGATATTAGTACTGACTTTCTCATTCATATGTGAAGATTAATCTACTGAAACTGCTTAGAGAATGCACTGAGATAAATGTTTAAGTGTTCTTTTTCATTGCTTGTGATTAAGCAGGCATCTATATTCCTGTCTTTTAGAGAAACTGAAATGTAATCGTAGTTGCTGCTTTTTTAATTTAAGGGAAAAAAAATACCATGCAGCTCTCTCTTTTCTGCTCATCTCAGTCCTGCTTTTGTGGTTTAAGTGCCTTACATGTATTCTTTGGGTTTTTTGCAGGCAGTATAACTCCAACAGTGGAGCTGAATGGTCTGGCTATGAAAAGAGGAGAGCCTGCCATCTACAGGCCATTAGATCCAAAACCAATTCCCAATTACAGAGCAAATTATAATTTCCGGGGCATGTACAATCAGAGGTTTGTACTTTTTCTATTATTTGGTGGGTTTTGTCCTTTCCTTATCCATGTGTTCTAAATCTTTATGAACTTCCTAGGTTATTTTCAGTGTAAAATAAACCTAAGATTTTTACTAAGGAGAGTCTCTGCAGCCTTATTTAGAAACACACATTATGTCCTTCTAAAAGAAAACAGGTGCCCTAAGCATGTCACAAGGAATAAAGACATGTAAACCAACTGTTTCTATTTTTTTTAATGTGCATACTGGAGTTACAGTCTACAGCCATGGCAGTGAGGAGGCAGAACATTAACTTCAGAGAGAGGTTTTGCTTTTCTTTGCTGTTGTGTCATGTGATTAGAATCTGTATCATTAAAAATGAAACACTCTTTTCTTAGAAATTGGATATAAAATTAAGAGGGCTGCATTTTGAAAATTGGCTTGAAACCATTCTCAGGTTTCCATTTCTTTTAACCATTCTGCCTGGTCAGCTATCTCAGTTCCTTAATCCTTAGTGTTTGGTTAGGAAAAATCCTTTATTTCACAGTTTAGAAACCTATATTCAGAGCCCTCCATCAATGCTGTCATTACTGTAGTAAGTTGGACTAATTATTGAGAAGACAGTGCTCAAAATTTTGTCTTTAAACTATGAAATTCTTAAAGATTAGAAAGTTTAAAAATTTATGTGGGTGGATCAGTTTTATTAACTGAGCATCCAGATATTTCATTCTTCAGTGTGTTCTAAATTTTTGAAACATCTTCATCTTTGGTATTTGTACATTTTTAGCACACATAGAAAAACTGTTCTAGCTCATCCTGAACTAAATGTAGTTTGTATCTAATTCAACAGTCTGAGAGAACCTTAAGGTACTACATGTATTAATTTTCAATCCCAAGAACTTCTTTCTCTGAGATAGTTTTTTGTTTGGTTTTGGGTTGGTTTCCCCCCCCCCCCCCCCATTTTTCTGCAGAGGGACTGTATTAGATCAGGTCTTTAGGAGCTCCAAAAGTGATACCAAGTGTAATCTGTAAAATAAGGAAAAAACCAAAACAAAACAGTCAGGAATTTCTAATAGTATGTTTTATCAGTGAAAAATGTTGCTTTTCTTATAAAGGATTGCTTAATGGATTTCCTATTAATGTTATACATATCATAATTATCAAAAAGAATGAGTTTATGAACTCTGAAGAAATGTTTTAGTTCAAAATTACTCTTTTATTAGAAATTGAATTTACAGCAATGTTTAAAAATTAAGGAGTTTGAAATGAAAATGCAGCATTTAAGGAAAGTATTTCAGTTGATTTAATCTTATTTTACTTTCCCCCCGATTTTTAAATCGTGATAGCTTCAGGTCTTCAACATTTAATTCTGATTTTTTTTTTAATAGCAACAATACTTAGAACTGAAAAAGGCAAACAAACAAAAATAACCTGAAAGAAAATTGTTTCATTACTCTGCAGAACAGTGCCTGATTGTTGTATTACTTGTGTTACATTTCTATTTGCTGCTGACCTGAGTCTCTGCTTACATATGTCACAGTTTAAAAAGCTAACTATGGTGCTGAAATGAGTTTTGTTAATATTTAGAAATCCTACATTTATTTAAATTGCTTTTATAATGAGATTAGTTTGACGAACAGATATAAAGGCTAGGCTGGGAAAAATGCAAGCTAGTAAAAAACATAAGATCGGAATTCTGGAATCTGAACTTAGTTACTGAAACATATTTGTGGAAGCAGAACCCCAAAACACTTAGCAGTTGGTAACTTTTAGGATTTTATTTCTTTTCATAGAAAATGATTAGTACGTCTAGTGCAATCTTTAAGTTTGCTTCTTTGGGAACTTTCGTTCATGGGAACCGTGTTCCCATGGTAGGGTAAAATGGTACCTGAACTTTATTTCTTTGGTCACATTAGGTAGCCAAGGGCATTTGATTTTTCTGATCACGAAACAAACATGCAGGGTGGGACAGAAGGCCAGAATCTGTGCTTGCCTGCTTTGTTGTGCTTATTTGAGTGCAGTTGCCCATGCAGGATGGCTAATAATACTGTGGCTAGTAAATTGATAAATAACTATAACTAAGTAGTAATTAGCTAGATATGCCTGTCTGTCTGTATAAACACATACCCTCTGTGCATACACTGGCTCACACATGAATACCAGAGTAAAGAGGAAACAGAAGAGTGATGCCATATAGTACTGTTTTGGGACTACTCCTGTGTTGGAAATAATAGTGCATCGCCTTGTTTTGCATTGGGAGGTGCTGGTCCGTTATGATCCCAGTAAGAAAGGCACTTAGACGCTGTAAAGTATCATTTAAAATGCTGTTTATTAGAGCTATGGTATAAGAAGAGAATAGCGCAGATAATCTTCCACCTCTTCAGATGCTGGGAGCCCTAAGCGGTGTAGCATCGAACAGGACTGCAACTCATGTGCAGCCTGCCATGCAGACCTTGGCCGCAGCAGACATTCTCCCCTTCTCGGTTATTCACACTCTTACAGGATTTTCTTACAAGGAGACAACTCTGTCACTGCTGCAGTCAAAACAGGAACAATGTTCACATGAGAACTTCTTGCTGCACTGTTAGACAAAGGCAAGGCCATGCGGGTGGTACCGAGGGGGTGCTGACCACAGGCCCTTCTTGCAGCGAGTCTGTCCTGCGGCTGAGCAATTTGTGCAGCACAGCCCCGTCCTGTGAGCCATGCTGGGCACGGGCCTCGCAGCACAGCCCACGCCGGCTCAGGCTGGCTGCAGCGTGGGTTGCCGGCTCCTCGATGCGCAGGATCCTGCTCCTCTGCCAGTCAGGATTGCTGTGCACCTCCTACCCACCCGCACCGGAGGGAAGTCTGGAGACAGATTCTGGATCTGTTATAGTGAGCAAAGTCCCAAATACGAAGCACATGCTGTAGTACTGTGTTATGTTCCCATGGTATGATATGTTACGTTTATTATCTTGTACTGCCATGTTGTATGTAGCATTTGTTTGCTGATTTTTAGCAGTTGGGTAGTAGAATATAAGTGTTGTTGGGTTTTCCGGGTAAACGCAGACCATGTAAACTATTTAAAAATAAGATTTGAAAAACAACACAGGTAATATGCTGTAATCAGTATTTTTCATTTTCATCAGTTTCTGACTGTAGATTATTACCTGTTATTAAAATATACAAAATACGTTAAATAAGTTGGAAGCTGGTTTTGACTGTTATACTGTGACTAAATTCCCTTTACTGATGTCTGTTTAAACAAATGTGCTTTTCAAATAGGTGAAGATACAGATTAAGATTAGGAGATTGTGTTAGGGAACTTTGACTCTGGCAAGATGAATAGCTTGAGGAAAAAATAAAGCATTAAGTTCATCCCAGGGCATATCTTTAGACCAGTTAAATCTAGTGTTTCAAGTGACACAAAAGATCCTTTTCAGTAACTCATGGAAATGTGGTCTAAGAGCTGCTATTTGTATGCAAAGTTGAGGGCTAGCTTCCATGTCAGGCTAAGATGAGTTATGTTGAGGTGGCAGTGATTCCTCCTCTGTCCTTTGTCCCCAGCTTTGTGTCCTTGCAAGTTTCCTGGCTCCAGCACTGGGAGTTGAGCTGCTCGGAAATGAATCAATTTGGAGGGGGAAAGGAATGGAGAAGTTAATCCTAGACTTACAACTATACTTAAACACCTCCTCACCTAGTCACACAAGAGCTTGTGCCCTCACCAGAGAGGGGACAGGAATGTATGTTTGGAAGTTAGGGCAGCTCAGGTTGATTTAAGCGTGTGAAAAACTACACTCTCACATGCAGTAGAACATATTTTTATGGGCAGCGTGTTGCGCAGAAGATGTTGAAACAGGTTTACATGCAAGGTGCAAAGATCCATTTGCAAGGTCTGTAGCTGATGGTGTAAATTGATACTGAAGGTGAAAGTTAGTTTCATGGAATAAAGGAAAGCAAACAAGTGAGAGGAAAAAATAGGGAAAGGGAAAGTTTTCCCAGTGGCCAGCTTGGAAGGGAAGTGGTGGGATCTCCCAGACAAGCATCCTCCTCTGTGTGTTGTTTCCCATGCAGCAAATCTTCCCCATAACACTTTCCCATAGTAATTCTGTGGTTTTCATCAGGACCTGCTCAAGCTCCCTGTTCCTTGTTCCTGCTTATGATGCTGGTAGTGCTGCATCAGGGCAGGTGTTGAATGCTGCTTATTGAGCTTTGTGCATGCATGTTATTGGGCTCTGTAATGTATACAAAAAGCTACTGCCAAAAGAAAGGAAAAGGGCAGAGGAGAGAAGGGCTATGGTACACTATAGATACAACACTGTCAACGTATTGGTATTTGCAGGTGAAGGGCCTTGAGAATAACAGCACAGGGAGAACAGCAAGGGAAAAATACAGCTAGAGAAACTCTGGAAGACACTGGCCAGGCAGCTTATCTGAAGGGTTACAGACCTGCAAGTGGAAGGCAGGCTACAGAATTGCAAATGCAAAACTCTTAGCATGGCAGAGAGTAGGGCATTTAAGGCAGTGTGTGACACCAGCGTAAGGTGTTAGCCTTGAAAGTCTCTTCCTGTGCTAAGTTAGGAAGTGCAGGGCAAGTCTGCTCCCCTCTTAAGGGGTAGTTAAGTAGATAAAATACAGTCCAGCTTGGGAGTGGATGAGGTATGGAGGTATTAGCCTGGCTCTTCACTCAAGCTAGTGAATGCAATATGTGCTAGATTGTTAACAGCATTGGGTCATTGCCATTACACTGCATCTCGACCCAAGCTGATAAAGTCTGTGTGATGTTGAGTTGAATCATGTGAATTTATTGGATTAGGTCTCTGGTAGTTTCAGTATCTGTATACTGCAGTTCATTTTGCAATATAGATAGGAACTTGAAACTTTTTTCATCTCACTCTGATGAGACAGCTTGGGAGTCCTCTCTGGATTTTCTTTATTCAAGTAAAATCCGTGCAAGTTTGGTACTAGGAAGCTTGATGGCCTCTGATAAGGCAGAGCTTTTAAAAAAGCTGTGAACCCTGAATCCAGGCATGTTGGACAACTTTTTATTTAACAAAGATTTCTATATTACTAACAGAGATTATGATAAAGGAAAAAAACATTTTTGGCACTCAAAATTTACCAGTTGTATACTACCTATTTAACGCCTCACAAGTAGGAGTTTTGAGCAATTTTGCAACAAAGGCACGTGACGACCTTTCAGCTCAAACAATATACATTACAGAAAAGCTAAAAATGGTGAACATTGCATTTTGTATGGCTTCTTTTACCTAAGAGCTTTACAAACTGACTCTGGAGAAGGAGGTGCTGATGCTTTCAAGGACTGTTCGCTAACGGATTTAGGTTGCGCATTTGTCAGCACACCATTTGGCACAGTTCAGTAGAACTGGCACGCTACTCGGAAGGGACCAAGCCTTGAAACGGTGGGTCAGGTTTGAGAAATACTGGCAGAGCTGAGGATGAAACATGTGCATACTACTCATATCTGTAGCCAATGCTAGAACCCATACTCCCTTGCATCCCTGAGTATGCAGTACGCTTAAACCATGTAGAGCAGTTAAACAATAAAATATCGATTCTGACTACAGGGTCATCCAGCTTGCCTTGTTGCCATTGAATGCTGGTTTGTTTTATTATAAGGGGTTTTTTTTTCAACTAGAATTGAAGAGAGTAATTCCTGAAGTTTAATTGTCCTGCAGTATTTTCAATTATAGAATGTCTGTAAGTGACAAAACAGAAATGATATCTTACAGACTTAACTAAACTAAGTGTTTTCAGCCAAGAAATAAAACCACTAGAAACTGAACAGCAGCTTTTGATGTTTTAGTATGGAAAGTAGTGTTAAACAGATCACAAAACTCAACCCTTGTTTTCGGGGAGATATCAGAAGTTATTTGCTTATTATATAAAATTCCTTAAAATATGTCTCACCACATTCTAGAAAGCTTGAAAAACCTTTATTAAAAAAAAAAAAGCAGCTTTCAAAATTAAAAACACTTGTGAAGCATAGGAGCAAAGAAAAAACAATGACAAGTTAAGGAATGGAAATAAAGTCATAAAAGCAGTTTCTTACTTGGTTTTGAGGAATTTGGATGGTGTGATAGTTCTGTAAGCATGTCACACAAAGTGGCAGTATCCCTGGGATAAACTACAGCTTCTGTGCACTTTGACAGTTTCTGCTGCACTGAGCCTTCATGTTAATTTTGTATGTGGTTGCTTCTTCCTGCATATGTATATTGTATACTACAGACTAAGGAGAAGACTATCACCTTTCTCCCTAGTGCATGGGGGAGAGTGCACAGACCATTCCTCCTTTTCTTTTTCTTCACAGCCCTGTCATTCTGAGCACATATTTCTTTGATGTCAGTGAATGCTTCTTTACAGTGCTGTTTGCAAGACCAAACTCAGAGAAATAGAGAAGCAGCATATTCTTGCCTCTTCTGGAGCCAGCCAAGCTGCCTGGCCACAAAGCGCAGGGCATCACTTGTGGGCATGTAATTCCTACCTACTGGGTAGGTAGCTCCCCTGCTGGGTACTGAGTTGCTGCATGGGACTGTTTGCTTTTGGGCTTAATTGCTCCTGAAATTATGTATATCAGCCCTGTGGACCAGTGCCCTAAATACTGAATCAGCACTTTAAAAATGAGGTATAGTAAAAGGAAGTTTGAGGACCAGTCTTAGGCCAACTACATCTGCAACTGGTAGCTTCATAGTGGACTAACATGTTCTGGAATCTAATGATTGAAAAGGGAGTAGGCTGTGTGATTATTGGATAAATTACTAAAATCGTCACATCAGATTAATAAAAGATTGTATGGTGAAAGAATGGAATAAAATTAAAAGTTTGTTTATTCTACAAATGCTGAGTTAAAGATTAAATACATGCATCAAAGGGAACAGATTTGAGGCTAGTGTTACTTGACATGAGTGTTTAGCAATGCAATCTAAATCCTGACGCATCTTCATCTGTTTCACAAAATTTACATAGTCCTATGGGGGAAAAAAAACCAAAAATCTAGCCAAAAGAACAGCTCTGGCAGCCAAATTTTGATGTGAGTGTGTTGTACTGCAGGATACAACATAAAATCTGTTGAGACTATGTCCAGAAGTACACCTACAGTTATACAACCCAGTTATCTAATTTACAGAAAGAGAATGAAGTCTGAAATTCTCCTGGCCTTTAGAAGTCCTTCTATGCTGTCTGAGCACCCTGTTTACCTTCTGGCAGGAGACCCCTCTCTGCATGGAAGGCCTCATCCATTTAAGGCACAAATAGTCCAGTGCATAATGTAAAGGGTTGTTGGATCTGAAAGACTTTGATCTAGTATTGATTAGATCAGCCAGTAGCCTGGAAAAGGTAAAGTTCAGATTATTCTGTGGAATCTTTTCATGACTCTAGACACATGGTTAGCCTATTATCTGTTGCTGCATTCCAGTTACTGAGGCTTTCTGTTGAGGCTTTCTGCAACAGAGGAGGATTTTAGGCACAGCTGTGTACAAAGCAGATTGTTTTTTTTCCCAAGCATATGTACTGTGGCAGATGTGAGGACACTATGTTGCCTAAAGATAGGCCTCTAGTGCCACTTGAGACATTGTAGGGTGTTTGAGACATCCACATGGGACCAGTGGATTTGGCAGAAGACCTAGAGGAGACCTTTACTAGAGTGGCAGCTGAAGGCCAAGCAAGATACCCTAGAGCATTTCAAATGGCCCTGTGTAGCTAAGTTTAGGCAATTGAAGGAATCCCTAAAAGGGGGTTCGGTCATCATACCATTTCATATAATCCACCAGGACTCCAGCTATTCATGGGAAACTTGTGCTTTTCGTGGGTCAGTCCTGTGTCACGTCATGCGGATGTCTTAGGTACACAACTGCATCTCAAATGGTACTGTGTGCTTGTGTTTAGGCAGCTAGATGCTATTCTTTACAGTGCTGGTGGGATTGAGATCCAAGCTCAGTTGCCTCTCTAATAGTCTCTGCCTGTGCACTAGAAACCCAGTCTCCCATTATAACCAGTGGAAGGTCTAGTCAGAGCAGTCACTAGTCTAGAATGCTGTTTGTCATGCCATAAACTAGGATGTCTAAATTTCATAGGGATGTCTCCAGAGCTTCACTGTAATAGCAACTTAGGTATTTAGTTAATGTGTAGAAACTAAATTTAGGCATCTGAATCCAGAGCTGAAATCTACTCTGAGAAATAATCCTAAGAATGTTGATTTGTAATAATTTTATGAGTGCTATAGTGGGAGTCATCTGACTATCTCAGTGAAAAGACTGGAAGGTCTCTCCCCAGAGAGAAGAGGGAGAGAAAAGTATCAGAAGAACAAACTCTTTAGGGACGTATCTTGGTAATAACAGTTCTAAGGAGAGGCAGGCATGCAAGTACTGAAATGCTTTTGATTGAACAAAGTCATATTTTGCTCCAAAAAGCTGTTAGGCTGTGGACACCAGTGCCCTCGCTCCCCAGGTGAAGTGGACCCTTGGTTCTGAAGCCTGTTGTGTTAAGCTGAGTTAGTCACAGGAGAATAAACCCTTTGGTCAGGAGCAGTGTGGGTGGGCACTGGGATTTTTACCTTGCTATAGTTGTCGGCTTCAGACTTCAGCCATAGGGTACAACATCCCTCCTCTAAAAAAGGCCAGAAAGAGTCAGAGATGCTTTGCCTGAATTTCCAGTCAGTGTTGCAAAGTTTTGTCCTTAGAATTTGCATTTTATGGATTAAGAGGTGTGATGATAAAGATGTTTACTGACTCACTTTGCGAAAACTCCTTTCTGCATTCCTTGCCCTCCTCCAAATCTTTTGGACAAATGGGCAAAAACCCTTGTGGAAGAAATACTAAAAACTACTTGGAAATAGAAATTAAGAGTTTGATTAGAATAGGTTATATCTCCTTAAATACACCGTAATCTCATTCTGAACAACAGATATGGATTTCAGAGAGTTAAAATTTAGGGAAAGAAAGAATAGTCCTAAAAGTACTGCAAGTGATTGTTCAGATTAGCAATTTAATTGTTCAGCTGGAAATGGCTGATTTAGACCATTAGATGGCAGCATGAATTTGTGTTTTGGTGCAAGAATTTCACAGCAGAAGCACTCTTTCAAAAGTTGCCTTTTTCTATTCTGAAGCTTTTCATGACTTTAAAATGTCGTAATTCCAGCATAAATCAATTAAACCCAGGTTTGCTGCAATGTTTTGTTTCATCATTTTCTTCAAGTTTTCTTCTCCTATAATGACTGAAGCTGTAATGCAATAACTTCAATGGCATTTTCCCTTTTTTATATAAATCTAGTGTGAGTAAAAGGTGCCAGTTTGTCAGCAGTGAAAATTGAAATATTTGGTGTATCCATACAAAGACAGCAAGAATTCTGCATTTCATGATACTATCTTATTTCTCAGGCTTGACCTGAACACATTTCCTTAAAGATCAGGCTGCAACTCGGCCACCAAACCTGCACTCTGTTCATACTAATAAAGCTTTCTGATGATTTGAACATCTATTCACTTGGAAGGGATTGAGATTGCTGACTGTTAATTGATTCAGTTTTGTACATTACCAGTTGAGATAGGATTCAGATCATATCTTAAAGCAAAGTCTTGTACATCACACTGTTATTACCCTGTTAGTGTATCAACATTATGTTGTAATAATCCACTCACAGACTTTTAAATGAATTCTTTGTGTTCATCTTCTGCATGCTACATTTCACTTCCCCTGGCCTGTTTGTTCCCACTCATTGCCTGCCTCCCACACAGACATATTGTTATAAGGAAAGTGTTGAGTACAGCTGTGCTAGGATTTTTCTTTGCTAGTATTTGTTTCTAGGAAAGGAAAAGGGAGAAAGTCAGTCCATTTCCTGTTAGTTTAAAACAGCAGAAACATCTGTTTGTCTTAAGATAGTTTTCCCAAAAGAACAGTGGCGAGGGAGCTTGCAGGTGATGAGCTTTGCCATTGCCAGTAGCTATCAGTTTAGACAATAGTGATTAGTATGGTTGGCTTAAAAAAATATAAAAATTCCTTAAATGACGGAGGATATTTATTCCTGCAATAAAATTTTTGACAGCTAATGTTTAATTTCTACAGTGTTCTAAATCATAAAAATACATAGAGTATCTGGGATCAGAAAACCCAGATTCTGCTGTAGAATCCATAGACGCCATTAAATTCTGTCCAAAAGCAATTTTTCTGCAGTCTCCTCACGCTGTTATGGTGAATTTCCACAGTGCTCACAAAATGGTGCGAGGTGACATGTCCTAGCACAGCATGCATGTAATCCTTCTGTCAGACGCATCCTATCGCTACCATCCACTGCATTAATGGGTGCATTTAACCTATCAAGGATCAATAAAATATACACTCTTAAGTGTATTTACAATATTACATTGACAGCTGTTAAAATAATGTTACGTAGACTAAAAATCAAGCTGACAAAATAGAGAGTAAGCTTTGTGGGTAGTATTCCCAGTACAGCGTCTCTTTATTCAAGTCAATACCCTTATCTGGTACCATTAAAATCTTTTTAACCTTAGCTTTAGAGCATCTAGATGCTTCATCACTCTTCATGCCTAAAATGTCATACGTAAGGCATGACATTTTACACTATTGTGGTATTCTAAACTGTCTTCACTCAAGGTTAAGTAGTTTTGTCAATGACCTCTTGGCCCTATTTACAGAGGAGCTCCTAAACCCTAATACTTTATTCTTCTCTTAATTAATATTTTTCTTCATTGTCTTTCAGGATATAACGACCTCCCCAGACCACTTGCTTTCTTGCTCTATCTGTTAAGAGGACTGCCCTTTCCTTTTGTGGTCCTTGGCGCACATTTTGGCTTTCTCCTGAAGCTTCCTTCAGTGGACAGGGTTCTTTTCTTTGGGTTTTCAACTTCCTCACATCTTTATCTGCTCTGGAGAAGGTACATTTGGCTCCAGATCTGTGTCTCCAAGTGTCAGCCATGACTTGTCTCATTCTCACTTAGGCTGAAAGCATAAAGAGGTGAAATACAGATCCTCCTCATCTTTCGTTTCTTAATGTCTGTCTTTCAACACTGTTTTTCCACTTGGGAGAGTTTCTGTAAACCTTCTGACTGAAAGATTTTCAGAGCCAATGGCCTGCACCAGCACCTTGTGAATCTCTTCAGTCTGTTGGCTTTGAACTCACTGGGTGCCCTTTCTCTAGACCTGATTAAGGCAGCTTTACTTTCAGGATATGGACAGAAGACTAGCGTTGTTGGTGTGCATAAAAATAAGCACTGATTCAGCTTGCTCGTCCAGAAGCAGGAACATTTTTGGTGTATTTCTTTCTTTCCACAGTTAGCTTTTTATTGACCCTTATCTTTTTCCCTGTACCTCTGCTGAACTGTGGATATTTCAGTTGAGAGACCTGTGAGATAGTGGGTTCAATGGAAGCAAGCCTAGGTGGCCTCCTTTCTTGTTACAGCCTTTCAGCTGTGTCCAGAACCTGAACATTCGTTACCAGTAAATATGTTCTTCCAGAACCTGAACATTAGTTACCAGTAAATACATTCTCTTTCCTTTGCATGCTTTTTTGGTAATGACATAGATGAACTCCTGTTAGAGCTCAAATGTTAGTTTGAGAGGCTGTCATAATTTTCCTGAGGGAAGCAAGCAGAAAGGTTAGTGGCTGATTTTTGACAGATTATAACTCAGTAAGATCTGACTGGAATTGTACTCTCTCCTAGTCCAAGGTCTTTGTCCCTTTTGAACTGAAAGTTCTGCCACAGATTGAGGAAGTATTAAATTTTCTCAAGAAAGGTTTTCAAGATTCTTTCATAACAGAATATATGGAGTCTGAATACAGAATTTCTCACCAGCAACCACTGTGTTATAGTTTCTCTTCAGGTCTTCTCTACAGTAGTGATTTTCGTGGCAGCTTGTGTTCTGTGAAAGAAAGTATAGTTACCACCTCTTCCGAAATGCTAATTCCCAGGTTCTTCTGAAGATGCTTGTCTTTTTAGGATATTTTAAAGAGGAATGCCAGTTTAAGTTGGTTATCATCACAGAAAGGATAGCTGTGTTCACAGCATCATGTATTTTGGCACCATGATTTGTTTGGATGATTTGTTTCACTGAAATGGGGCTGAATCCCCCAGTGTTGTGATCAAAAGGGAAATCATCTTTAGAAAAAAAACCAGCTCAAAACTCTCTTAGCTTTGAGGCTCTTTTCCATGACAAAAGAGGAGAAAGTGGAGTCTAATCATCTTACTGATTTAGATTCAAGTCTGACATTAGTGTCAGTGAAACAGAAATGGGAATTCTTAAGGGGGTGGACATCAGCAGCTGAGCCTTAGTTCCGTTCAATAAAGGTAACTGACCTTGTTTACTAAGTCAAAGGTCATCATAACCATTTCAGATACACATATGATCAACAGAAGGAGATTAAACTCTTCAGAAGGGATAGGCAAGGAAGGAGGGGCGGTGGGGTAGCCCTGTATGTTAGGGAGTGCTTGACTGTCTAGAGCTTGATGATGGTGACGGTAGTGTTGAGTGTTTATGCGTAGGAATCGAGGAAAGCCAACAAGGCAGATATCATGGTGGGAGTCTGTTACAGACCACCCAACCAGGATGAAGATGCAGACGAAATATTCTATAAGCAGCTGGGAGAAGTCTCACAATCACTAGCCCTTGTTCTCATGGGGGATTTCAACTTACCAGATGTCTGCTGGAAATACAATACAGCGGAGAGGAAGCAGTCTTGGAGTTCCTGGAGCATGTGGAAGATAACTTCCTGACATAGTTGACGAGAGAGCCAACTAGAGAAGGCACCCCACTGGTCCTGTTGTTTGCAAACAGAGAAGGACTTGTGGGTGATGGTTGGAGGCTGTCTTGGGCATAGTGATCATGAAATGATAGTTTTCGGTTCTTGGAGAAGTAAGGCAGGGGAGTCAGCAGAACTGCCACCTTGGACTTCTGGAGGGCAGACTTTGGCCTGTTTAGGAGACTGGTTGACAGAGTCCCTTGGGAGGCAGTCCTGAAGGGCAAAGGAGTCCAGGAAGGCTGGACATTCTTCAAGAAGGAAATTTTAAAGGCGCAGGAGCAGGCTGTCCCCATGTGCCAAAACATGAGCTGGCGGGGAAGACCTGTGTAGCTGAACAGAGAGCTTTGGCTGGAACTCAGAAAAAAAAAAGGATAATTTATGACGTTTGGAAAAAGGGGCAGGCAACTGAGAAGGGCTACAAGGATGTTGTGAGGTTATCCAGGGAGAAAATTAGAAGGGCCAAAGCCCAGCCAAAACTTAATCTGGCTACTGCCATAAAAGACAATAAAAAATGTTTCTATAGATACATAAGCAACAAAAGGAGGGCTAAGGAGAATCCTCATCTTTTATTGGATGTGGGTGGAAACATAGTGATAAAGGATGAGGAAAAGGCTGAGGTACTTAATGTCCTCTTTGCCTCAGTCTTTAATAGTAAGACCAGTTGTTCTTCGGGTACCCAGACCCCTGAGCTGGAAAACAGGGAGCAGAATGAAGCCCCCATAATCCAAGGGGAAATGGTTAGCAACCTGCTACACCACTTAGACACA
>NW_010972942.1:5337845-5533874 GCF_000737465.1 Haliaeetus leucocephalus
ACTTGGCAGTGAGATTTATGATTGGATCTGATGATCTTAAAGGTCTTTTCCAACCTAAATGATTCTATGATTGTATTCTAACAGTGCTTGGTATCTCTATCCTCCAAGTCTTTTTGGAGTCCCTGCTTTCTAGAGTACAATTCCACATGATCTTATAAACATTTCCTACATTTTCTACCTTTTAGCAAGTCTGCAACCTTATATTTTAGTATATTGACCTAACATAATCTAAATTTTTTTCTGTATTAATATTTGGTACTAAATTGTATTCAGTGGACCAAATGAGGCAAGGCACTGTGCATGGATGACTGCTACTATTGCACTCTCATTGCATCAACTATACATTTTTATTAGAAATGAATTTATATTTATTTGTAAGTCATTGGTGTAAATCCATTATGCCCATTGAAGTTTGAAAATTGAATGGCTATTATGTCTGCTATTCATGAATAAGCTTCCCTAGGAAATCTGCTCTTTTTATGCTTTTAAGTAGAAAAGAATCAAAGCACTGAAAGGCTTCACCACTCATCTTTTTGCTTTCTGACCTTTTTGCCTCTTCCAAACTTCACTATGATTAACAGACCCCTTCCCTTCCCCTCTCAAGTGTAGATAAAGCTTCCTTCGTAAGGCCATCCACGTTTTTTTCAGCACTCTGATAGGATCAGTGCAGGGCAACACAAAATGCCCTCCCTTTCCAGTTGACCAAGATCTCTATGTCACATTTCATTTCTTTGCAAGTCTGATGGAACAGACGGAAGATTTCTGGACAGAAGTTGTAGCTGGCCATGATAGTACATTTTCAGAGGATGCAGAGATGATAACTAGCGAGGTAGGAGAGCGTGCATCATCAGGTAACTGCACTCAGCTGCTGAAAGGTGGCTGGTTAAGACAGGATTAAGTGTGGGTTTTCGGTTTGTTCTTACTTTCAATCCTTTAATTGCCAAGTTTAAAATGATAGGTTAAATTTTTTACTCAGGATCATGCAATTTAATGTCCATATGTTTACATTCCTCCAAGTGGGAACAGAATATAGCCCAATAGACACTAGTTATTTCAATTTAAATTAATTTGGATGCTGCAAATCACTCTGTGAACTTTCTTGGGCCTTCTTCCTCTGTTGACTTTTAGATTAATTAATTCCTATGAAGCCCTAGGCCTGAGATGATTTTGTTAGTAACATTTTTATTAGCATTATATTACCAGTATAAATATATGATAAAATTAAATGAATGAGGTACTTCATTCTCTCATTTGCTTAGTCTCTAGGCTGGCAAGTGACATGATTTTTTTTGACATGAGTTTCTTATGTAGAAAGAAAATGATATTGTAGTCAGATATGCAACATTGTTTATGTTCTTTTACTGTAACGGGTATTTGGACAGCATTCTCAGTAACCACTCTGCATGCTTGTAAGGATTAGTGAGTAATACAGTTCATGGGAAATTTTATGAGCTGAAGTAGATAAGAGTTTGAGATGTTTGTCTTCTGGATGTCTGCTTTAACCTCTAAGTATACAGTGTACATCACAGCTTCATTATGTTTTCCCTTTTATTCTTATTGTACTTCTTTTTATGTCACAGAAAAGAACATTTTCTTTTTACTCGTATTTCTTTTCCTCCCCCCAGTCCCCATCTCCAGGTCAGCGTTGTCCACTTGACATTTTCCAATGCCTTAAACTCTGGAGGCAGTATTCTTGTTATGTTTTTATATTATTTATGCTATTTTTGCAGTCAAGATTAAGTTGAAGTTGTGTTGACCATTTTCATTACTCAGTTATCCAGTTGATAGATAAAAATACTTCTTCAGAGGCACATAACATTTTGTTCTGTGCTCCCTTCTTGATTTTGATTGTTGTTTTTCACTTGTTTTTTCTATCTTAGTTTCCAATGTACAGTACTTTGGAAGGTTCATCTCATGATCCCCTTTTCCCTAGGTTTTTTCTTTTTACTTCTTCTTAGCCTTTTTCTTTTTTTTTCCTCTCATATCTCTTGCACTAGTTTTTTTTTGTTGTTTCAGAAAAAAACATATTCGGGCTGGATTTGAGACCTTTCTGGCACTTTGAAGAGTGCTTCTTCTAGACTTTTAGGCTTTAGACTGAGGGAGAGAGAGCAATAAAAGTGGAAGCAGAGATCTGAACTTACTGTGCTTGGAAGCATCTCTATAACTAGTGCTACATAGGTGGCTTAATGTTTGCTGTATTTCTTGTTAGCTTAATCTGTGATGGTTAAAGTATTTAATTTATAATGTCTGTAGCTTTCTGTTGGTTTCTTCTAATTACTTTTGATGAGCAACTGTTTTTTACTTGTTGATATACCTATTTACTGCAAATGGTAAACGAAGTAGCAGTACATGCAGAGAGTAAATATTGAAATATTTATTTCAGTCAAATGTCTGTATTGAGCAACTTGGAATTCAGTGATACAGTGATGTGGCAATGTTACTGTCTTGTCATCACAAATTCTTCTGGGAAGATTCCACATTAGATAATGTTATGTTACACTGAATCTGCCTCCCTTTTGTTTTTTACTCAGGAATGTTTCGATACTGTGATCGTGAAAACATGAGTAAATTTTTTTTATTAAGTTAGTCATACTGCTTGAAGGAACTGCAAAGTCTGTAGCCCAGGAAAACAATTTAAAAAAAAAAAAAAAAGAAAGGGCAATCATCATTAACTTCACAAAACATTCACAGACTTAGCACAAAGTTTAAAAGAAAGTATAAATAAAGACATGGAAGTAAAAAAGGATAAAACTCAACACAAAGTTTCTGTGTACTAAAGGTAGATTGTGTCTGACTAATGTGTTAACCTTGCATGTTATGTGTTAACTCATTTTTTAGGTAAAGAGAGTAAAGCAAGTCTTATACTTGTGGGATTCAGTTAAGCATTTTATAGCATTAGATAAGGATAATGTTTTCATTAAACTGAAGGAGATGGGGATTTGTGTAAGAAATGCAAGGTGGGAAAAGAAAAGAAAAATAATCAGCAGTATTAAAAATCAAACTTTGAGGAAGATTATTAAGTGCAGTTCTTCCAGTTTTAGAATCAACCTTTTAAATTATTTTTGTAATGGTGTTTGCACAAAAAGTAGGAAAAAGTTCATGGGAGGTAGAAGGCATCATCGTTACACAGGAAGATCAGGATACGCAGGAAGAGTTGGATGATCGTGAGGACTGACACATTAGAAATGGGATGAGACTAGACTTTCCAGTATAAAATGTAAGATTAAGACCATAGGCACAAGCAGTACTAACTCTGTTGTCACTTGAGGGTTATTCAGTTGGAAGTCACAGAACAGGAGTGTTATCTGATATTATTAATTATTTGCAAGATAAACTAAGAATAACTGATGAGATTGAACCAGAGAGGCAAATGTGATTTTTAAGATGTGTTGAGCAATATATTTCTGGTAAAGATACACAAAAGTTGCTGTTACACAGAACACTGTTAGCCTTTCATATGGTATATTGTCTACCATTCTTGACTCTTACCTTTAAGAACAGGAGCAAGTATAGGGAAGGACTGTGAAGGATTATCAGGATAGCGGGTAGCCTTTTATACAGAAGACTTCTAAAATACCTTGACTTGTTCCCTTGCAAAACAAAGGCTGAGAGGAAGTGGGAAAGCTTGCCTTGGAGGGTAAACATAACAAAAAAGTAAATAAGCTATAGAAGTTAAGGGATAATATTGACAGAAAACAAAATGTAAAAGTATAGCCAAGCTGAACATTAGGAGATTCCTAAGTATCAACTCAGCTTCTGGATCATCCTCCCAACAGAAGCACTGGAAGCAAGTAATCTAATTTTTTTTCTAATAGACCTTAACAGCTAAAGAGGACTACATTATGCAGTTGCCTGCAACTCATAGATCTTGACTGTTTATGCAGGATTTGCTTACATTCTTACATTTGAAGTAGAGAAGGTTTGGAGTTTCTATGTCTTAAAATGGGAAGCATCTTCGTTACGTTTTCTCATTATTTAAAAAAAAGTTCAACAGATGCTTTTGAATCTCTTTTTGTTAATATGTTTCCATCACATGGTTATTCTTTACAATTCTTACATAGTCAATTAAACATTCTATTGCTTAGGGGTTTTCTACAACTAGGTCAAAATTGGTTTCATAAACTGATCATAGCAAATATTATATAGAGAAAAAATATTGAATCATTCAGAATTGATTAAATTAATTTTGAAGTTTTAAAGGTTTGGATTATAGTTTAAAACCATCTTTCGAATGAAGGATTATCTGGGACAAGTATAAATGATTTTTCTTTTTTTAAATCTTCTCTATGTAGCTGAGGGGAGGTCAACATTAGAAAGGTGAAAACAGTAATATGCTATATAAATAAATCAGCTGAATAGAAATTTCAGAAAATTACCTTTCCATCTAATAAGGGATGTCTGTGGCTAAAAGTGATACATAGTGCCTTGTCATGCTCGCTTTACATTAAGAATGTTTTTGGAGGATGTGAAGGTAATCTAGAAGAGGACAGCCAGACTGATTCAGGGATAATGGACTGTCGTTCTCAAAAGGAGTACTTGGAAAAGAGAGCCTCTTTGTTCCCAGGTGTTGTTGTGGACCTGCTGAAAGAACCAGGAGGTGGACTGTATGAAGACAAAAGTGGCTGTACTGGATGTTTCCTTCTTCAAAACATAGAACTCACATCTGTAAGAAATGCACATGGTTAATGGACTGCTTAGAAAATTAGGGCATGGCCAGGGAACAGCTGCACTAAGCAACTTGCTCCCCTAGAGAATTTCAAATGTTGCGGAGAAAAAGTTGTTCACAGCAAATGCTGTTTCCTACTCCCCTGCACAATCTGGGGCTCCCTATCCCTCCACTCGCAAAGCTCACAGCATTTTCCTGGTTAAGCAGTGTCAGCAGGGCTGCCAGCTTGATTGAGTTGGTATGGAAAAGGAGCCAGAGAGAACAAGTGCAGAGAATGTCCCTTTCAGCACGGAGCTGGCATCTGAAGAATGACTTTCCCGTACCATGTCATATCTCATATTTTAGTGGCCCTCATCTTGGCCAAAATAGTCCCTGTTCCTCTTCACTTTGCCTTATGAAATGGGAATAGTGTAATACTTCCTACAACACTTGTGTGGTGGGGAAGTAACTGGGTTTATCTGTTCTTTTTTACATAGGTGAAGAATACATTGGCCATTAGAATCTAGACAAAACCTCACTGGAGTTTTTAACAGTGAAAAGGAGGCTAAATCTAAATAAACTTCCTGTTTTCCGTGAGCTGCAGCTTGCACTTGGTTTGTTTTTTTTTTCCCATCTAAGAATAAAGTAACAATATTTATCAGAAACATTTATGCCATTGAGGAATCCAGAGAAATGCAGGAAATGCTGTATGAACACATAACGTATGTACTAATACTTTATTTGTCTTTGTGTGTGTGGATTTGATGGCCAAAAAGGAAGAGGCCCCAAGGGCTCCTTAGTATGCAATTAATATTTTGGCTAGAAAAGCAGCAGATTGTTTCAGTATGCTTACATGTTATGACATCATATTCCAGTAAAATTATAATGAACAGAATTTTTGTTTGTCTCTGTGGCAAACCAAAATGAGTTTTCTAATTGTCAACAGACCTTGGTGATTTATTTAATTATAGTGGCGCCCGCTCACACCAACTTAGTTAAGGTCTGTCAGCATTTCTGTTATGAACCCCTATTTTTAGGGGTTTATAACTAGTTGTAAATATTTATTCATTGCTGAAACTTGGCATTCAAGGTCACAGTCATAGAGCAAATAACCCTTTTTCAGGTTGACTATTCTAAAGTGATACCAATGGCATTAGCTAAAAAGTAGATTTCTAATGCTATGAAACTTGGAATAAAGAGAACCTGCTTTCCAGTCCTCTTATTTGAGGGACCTTAAGAATCTCAAATGTCCAGAAGAGCCAGATAAAAATTAACTTGTTTTAATAGTTTATATGTGACTGGTTGTTAAAGTATTATCCTTTATCACTTTTTTTTTTCTTCCAATTGAATGTATCATTTCACATGTCCTTCTGTTGTCTTCTAGTCTTGTAATCTTCTGTCATTTGGCTGTGTCTGTCAGCTTACATTCTGGAGGAGTATGTTCTGAGTGTGCCAGTATCACCTGAGAATCTTTTTTTACATAAGAATTTTCTCCAAAGGAAAATCCTAACCTTTGTAGCTGCCATGTAGAATGCAGGGAGATGCATATTCTTTAAATGTAGGTAGTTTTAAAACTTTCAGAAACCTAATGAGTCCATACACGAAGCGTTGCTGTTGGAAATCCTGACTGTTTCAGTTCTGTGGCTGAACAGAGCAACAGAGGGCTAAGGAGTGTAGGACTGATGTGTAGGTGTTCTTGTGATGGAAAATATTGTGCTGATATGTTATTGCATAATAATCCACAAACTCTATATAAATATTCCCAAGATTGTTAATGGTTTCAGTCATTTTTAGTAACTCAAATGTAATATATTGAGAAGGTTTATTAATGACCAGTGGCAGATATCTTAACTTTGCTTGGGGTTGTTCCTTACATGAGTGTGCATCTTCAGGATGCAGAATCACTCTGTATTAAAACTCAGTTTAATCATTGCACTGTACTTTCAGACTGT
This sequence comes from Haliaeetus leucocephalus, assembly GCF_000737465.1. NCBI lineage: Eukaryota > Metazoa > Chordata > Aves > Accipitriformes > Accipitridae > Haliaeetus > Haliaeetus leucocephalus. The sequence goes on from NW_010972942.1 coordinate 5,344,443, forward strand.
AATATTATGATTACTTTTAAGGTTTTTGTTAATACAGTCTCTGTCCTCACCACTGAAAAGAGGAGGATGTTTTGTTTGTATTTGACATGCTCCATGTTGTAGAGAAGCCAATATCCTCCCAGATTTAGTCCATTTTCTGATGATTTCAGGTGTTCCTTTGCACTTTCCTGGCAATGTTCATATTATCAGTGCTCTGTTAACTCTGCCTGAGGCCAAGCAGAGCAAGAAAAGTTTAATCAAAACCATGTAAAAGCCTAATCATTCTGCCAATGCCAAAGAGCTGCATGAGGCTCTAGAGCCACAGGCTGAATATCATTTTTCCATATTATCACATAAATAGCTCCCTAAACACTCTTTAAAAGAAAAGGTGGGGAGGGAGGAGGAAAAAGAGAGGGCCTGTTGTGGGATCTGAGTTTATGAAGTGGATTAAGGTTCATGTGCTTTCTTCCTTTACATGTAATGGAGAGAAAGGTAGGTCTAGTAACTCAACAAGAAACAGGAACTTATGATGAATGTTGTATTTTCCTTAAATCTAGGTAGTTGCTAACACCACTACCACATTTCTTCTTATTTGAAGAGGATTGTGAAGTAATGAGGAGGGATGTGCTATCAAGGTGCCTACTGCTTTTGTGTGACAGAGCTTGTCCTATACTAAGCTGCAGCTAACAGAGGCAGCCAACAGATGCAGCAGTTTCCAGGCTCTAGTTCTAGATCTTCTGAGAACAATTTCTGGGATGGTGGGAGGATTCCTGGGAACTCTTTGAGGAACTTGAGCATGCCTATCGCTGCAGGGAAAGGATAGCTACAGGAGGCTGCGACTTCTAGCAAGCTCTAGCAGCTGTCCCTGATCAAAAAGTGCATTGAGGTTTTCTTCCAGCTGTGTCCTGATTAGAGAGGGTCCAGCACCCTTTCAGTCGGTACTAGGGAGAAGCACATAAAAGTGCAGGCCCTAGATCACCATTCCCAGAGACAGGCAGCAGATGCATCACAGCAATTCACACAAAAGGGAGCCAGAAACTCTGCCGAGGACAGTGTGTGTGCGCTCAGCGATGGTGGTGATGTGCCACATGGCACCATTCCTAGCACCACCTGGAGCAGCTATTGTGGTACATCAGAGACCTTAAGTCAGATCTAGCTCCAGAGCTCTAGCTGGGATGGGGAGACTGGCCTTGTCTGCAGGAGGTGTGCACTGTCAGGGGATCTGTATTACCAAGTAAAAGAGTTGCAGGAAGATGTCAGCAAACTGTACTGACATCATTAGAGCTGATGAGCAAGAGATGAGCTGGATCTTCTCTGAGACCCTGCAGGTGCAACAGCCTGAATCCCCAACCATACCAGAGGAGGAGCAGAGAGAGTCAGTGCTTATTGGGCTGGGAAATGGGGAGTCCTGTGATGGCAAAGGCTGGAAGCTTGTAATTTTTGGCACTGGGAGGAAGGCTTCTGCTCCATCTGCAGGTCTGCAACTACAATTTCAGTGCCGTGGCATCAGATGAGGGCCTAGGAGCTCTCAAAGCATCCAGTCCAGCCAAGTCTGAGCCCTCCAGCAGCACCAGAAGGAAGCAGCAAGTGATAATAGTGGGCAACTTTCTACTGCAGGGGATGGAGACCACCATCTGTGAACCTGCCCTGCTGTGCAGGGAGGTTTGCTTCTCACTGAGGGCTTTGACTGGGACATTGTGGATAGATTGCCAAGGGTTGTCTGTTCCTTAGGCTATTACCTACCTCTGCTTTTCATAGTGGTTACCAGTGGTACTTTAAGCAGACACATGGACCATAACAAGCATGACTACAGAGATTTGATTTTTTCAACTGTGGCACCCTCTTTGAGGATCAATGCTTGGAAGAGATGGGATCCACCTGACCAAGTGGGGCAAGCATCTTTATCAACAGATCAGCCAATCTGGTCAAGAGAACTTTAAAGTGACAGAGAGTGGAGTTGACCTATAACCAAGTGAGGAAGTGATGGACCAAGTTAGTAGGCAAAGACTTAAGGGTGATGTTGACGAGAGACCCTAAAACCAACAAAACAGGGCTGAAGGGGTCCCACAAGTGTATGCACACAAGTAAGGAAGAGCCTACAGGACAGCATGATGGGGGAAGTCCTTATACCTTTTCTGGGAAATCAGTACACTTGGGTTGCTATCTGAAGTGCCAGTGCACAAACACACTTAGCATGGAGAGTGGACAGGAGGAATGAGAGGTCTGTGTGTAGCTACTGCAGAGCCACAACCACACTGGAATCACAGAGGCATGGTGGTATAGCTCACATAAATGGAGTGCTGCAATCAATGCATACAGATTCTTTAGGAAGGACAGGCCAGGATGGCAAGGACAGAGTGTTGTCCTTTATGTGAGAGAGCAGTGGGAATGCATGGAGCTCTGTCTGGGGATGAGTGATGAGACAGCTGATAGTTTATGGGTCAGGACAGGAGGGCATACCAATGTGGGTGATATTGTGGTGGGTGCCTCTTACAGACTGAATGATCAAGAAGTAGATGAGGTCTTTTTCAGGTAACTGGAAGAATGTTCATGGCCACAGTCCTGGTCCTCATGGGGGACTTTAACCACCCCAGTATGTCTTGGAGGTACATCACAGCAGGGCACAAGCAATCCAGGAGGTTTCTGGAGTGCATCAGTGACAACTTTCTGACATAGGCAAATGAGGAATTGGTGAGGATGGGCACTCCTGCCAGAGCTCACACATTCAAACGAAGAAGAACTGGTCAGAGATGTGAAGGTTGGAGTCAGTGCAGTGACCATGAGATAGTGGCAGGATCTTGAGAGGAGAGAACAAGGCAGGTATCACAGATCACAAACTGGCCTTCAGGCTAGCAGACTTGGGTCTCTTCAGAGATGTGCTTGGAAGAATCCCAGGGGATATAGTCCTGAAGAGAGAAGTCCAGCAGAGCTTGTCAAGGTTCACCTCCTCCAAGCTTAAGAACGGTTTAACCGTCCATCCTGACATGCAGGTGGTCAAGCAAAGGCAGCAGGAAGCCTGCATGGATGAACAAGGAACTTTGGACTAAATTCAAACAGGGTTTGTGACCCAGGTGAGGTGACCCAGGATGAATGTAGAGACACTGTACAAGTGTGCAGGTATGGGGTTAGAAAAAACTGAAGTCCATCTGGAGTTGAATCTGGAAAGGGATGTGAAGGACAACAAGATGGGTTTCTACAGCAGCAAAAGGAAGACTAGAGACCCACTGTTGAGTGGGGCAGGGAACCTGATGGTCCTGGAAAAGATGGAGGTACTCAGAATGCCTTCATCTCAGTCTACTGATAAGACTGGCCTTCAGGAGTCCCAGGTCCCTGAGATCAGCAGGAAAGTCTGGAGCAGGTAGGACTTACCCTCGATGGAGGAGGATCGGGTTGGGGAACATGTAAACAGACAGGACAGGTCTATGAGGCCTGATGGAATGCACCCATGAGTGCTGAGGGAGCTAAATTATGAGCATCTCTCATCTGATGAGAGAGTGAGAGAGCTGGGACTTGTTAGCTAGGAGAAGAGAAGGCTTGGGGCGATCTTATCAATGTGTATAAAATACATGAAGGGGATGAGTAAAGAAAGTGGAGCCAGGCTCTTTTTAGTGGTATCCAGTGAAGAAGAGGCACAAACTGAAATACAAGTAATTCCATTTAATCATAAGAAAAGAAAAGCCTTTTTTACTCAAACACCAGAGCAGATTGCCAGACAGGTTGTTGAATCAACCACCCTTGGAGATACTCAAAACCCAAAGGAAAGCGGCCCTGAGCAGTCTGCCCTAACTGACCTGCTTTGAGCAGGGGGGCTGGACTAGGGGATCTCCAGAGTTTACTTTCCATCTCAACTATTCTGTGTTTCTGTGATAAACTAAGGAAAGACTTTCAGAGGAATCACATTAGTGGTGTATAGGAGCCAGGGACAGACAGCTCTAAGCCAGCTGTGGAAGAAAAAGTGGAGTTGATGCTGATTATACTGATGAAGCTTTTAATTATTTTTCCCATGATTTTAAATAAATGTAGTATTTTTCACTCTGGAAGTATAGTTTGACCTGTGTTTGGTGTCAAAGGCCTGTTCCTGATTCTTAGATTTAAATTCTTTCAAGGTATTATTTACATCTATTGCCTGCATATTCCCTAAATTTATTTTTAAAATTCCCTAAAACAATATTGCAAACCAAATAAAACTAATAAATCAAAGGAAAATGTTGATATAGGAAGCATTTTATGTAAGCTCATTAAGCAAAGGGAAGGGGTGAAATTCTGCCTTTCACTTGAAAAACTACCATCTTTTTGAGGTAAATCTCAGCCTGAAACCACTACTTTTTTATTGTAGATTTTGTCACATTGCTAGTGTCTTGGTATTGTGTTTGTACCTTTTAGAAGCAGAGGGAGGCAGAAGGTGAATGCTGTATGTCTGAAGCAATGAAGGACGCAGTGGAGTGGGATAGAAATTAACGTTCTTGGAATTATCCGTTTCTTTGGTTTGACAGCTGCTTTGTTAACGAACGGTACCGTGGTGTTTGAATTCCGTTACGCATGTAGGAGCTTTGTAGTGTTCTTCCAGAAAGAGTGGTCAAACACTGGAATGGGGTGCCCAGAGATGTTGTGGAATCTTCATCCTTGGAGATATCCACAATACCCTGGACAATGCCTGAACAAGACAGTGTAACTTCAGAGCTTGACCCTGCTTTGGGTGCTGCATTGGACCAGATAACCTCCAGGAGCCTTTCCAACCTGAGTTATTCTATAATTTTATGAAAATGCTACATAAGCAAATGCATTTCCAGGCCTTAATAATTCCCTATAACTGTATTAAACTGTAAACAGGAAAGCAAAGTAAATACCCGATTTTTGCATGTCGTAAAGGCAACTTTGCTCACCCCTCCAAGGCCCTATAGCCAGAGGCATGTTGGAGCCAGTGTTACGGTTTTGCTCTTTCCATATAAACGTATTTTTAGAATTAGGCACAAAGTTCAGGGGCACTGAGACTGGAGTGCTTATTTGCACTTGTTTGGGTTTGAAGTGTGCTGCTATCTGAGAAACTTTGTTTTATAGTTGAAACGAATTGGTTACAATTATTAATGAAAAGTCAGAGAGTCTTCATACAAAAAAATCAACATCTGTGTTAACACATGAAAATGGAGAGAGCACGCTTTAATAAGGATCCTGTAAGATAAGGAAGAAGGAAAACATAGTACTTTGTTGTGGTTTTGAGTGATTCTAGTTTTGTTACAATGGACCTAGCTTTTGGCCACACTTTTGGAATCCTGGGCTTTTTTACATTGCCATAAAATATGTACAAGTTATTTGTCATAAATGAGAAACCATTTCTGGTAGGTATATATTTTTCCAAGGACTAAATCTCCAGTGTGTTAGAAAAGCCTTTGAGGAAGGAGCACAGACTGACTAGACACAGAGTGAAGAGTATGAAGCAAATTCCCTCACCTGTGTAGAATATAATTAGAGACATTTTTGGAAATATTCTCTTAAGAGATTATAATTTTAACAGTGACTAGAACTAATTATCTGTGCTGAATTGCTTTTTCTGAGTCTGAGGTGGTGGTGGTGGTGGAATACTTATTTTCTGTAGAAATTGCTCATGTGGACAAGCTCTTATGTTTGTAGTTGTCACAGTGCTGTGACAGGACCTCCCAAACCCAAGAATGGCATTACCTCTCTTTCTTCATTCACTGCTAGTGAGAGACAGGTTTCAGGGTAGGGAGTATGGGTTGGGTTAGCTATTTTTATTACTGAAAATAGACACGTGGAGTTGATGATATGAATAAAGATACTGCTTTCTTTGAGGAATAATAGCTGTGCCTGTTCATAGGAAAATGTGCAATTTCTTCTTTATCTTTCTTTCGGTGCCTTTCAGACATACTCAGAAAAACAAACCCTGCCATTATATTTAGAATTTTCTGTGGGAAGGAAAAAAAAGGAAAACAATGTGGTGGTGACTGCTGCTTTTCTTTCCATGCCCGGAAAATGTTTGGCTGCTTCAGTGTTGGAGGAGACATTGTCCCTACCCTCTGTTACGCTTTTGGAAGAGAACTCCTTATTCTCTACAACAATTTCAATACTTGAGCTTTAAAAAGAGGCTAGAAGTACATTGTTCAGGTCCCTCACTCTTCTGCCATCTGACTTCTTCTTGTCCCCAAGAGCTGAGCTATGCCAGCAGGTTTCAGATGAGAGACCTCTCAATCCTTCTTCTTCTGTGCCACTTTCCTGTGGGACAGGAGTTGTCTCCCAGGCATGGCTTCCACTGGAGCTTTTGGCTCTCCTCAGGTTTAATCTTCTCAAGACTCAAACCAAGAAGAAAGCAGAGCTGGGCTGTTGGCCTGAAGTATATTAAAGCTTGTTGCAGAGCCGTGCAAATGTGGGTGAAGAGCTGTTTTGCACGTAGGAGCTGCTGTCACAGTTACTGACGGCCTTGCTGAGGAGCAGTCCATGTATTTAAATGTTAGGTCTTACTCTGTAAGAGAAGATATGTTTTATCCCTAACTACTGCTCTATATTATGTAAAATTGATGGTTAAATTTCATAAATTTTATTGTTTTCTTTTCATGACTTATTTCCAGGTATCACTGCCCAGTGCCTAAAATTTTCTATGTCCAGTTAACTGTTGGCAACAGTGAGTTTTTTGGTGAAGGAAAGACTCGTCAAGCTGCTAGACATAATGCTGCAATGAAGGCCCTTCAAGCTCTCCAGAATGAGCCTATTCCAGAAAAATTACCTCAGGTTTGTGTTTCAGAAAACTAATCTTCACGTTAAGATACCAAATCAAACAATTTAATTGCCAGTTTTTCAATGTTCAATTTTTAGTGTTTTTTCATGTTAGCCTCCATAATTAGAGAAGTAATACTAACAAATTGATAGTGTTATTTCTTTATAATAGCACACCTAAAATGGAACTAGACTTAAATAACAAAAATAAGTAAGCATTTTAAAGATGGGATTGTCAGCAGTCATTAAGTTAAAAATAAAGTAAAAATAAAATATTTGAGATTATACCAAAAGTGGAGAAAATGTCCATTTAATCAGTGGCTTCATGGAGAACAAATTATTCATCTTAAATGTGTGTTGTGCCATGAATGCAGTCTTTACAGCTGACATGACTTGTCCCCAATGTACCTAAGAACCTGACAGAGCTCACTGACAGCAGATGATCACTTGTCTGATGGTTCTAGGCTTTTAGCCAGTTAGTAGCTTTTTAAATAGCTAGCTTTCTCACTGCTATGTTTGTAAGTGGTGTATATTGCTATTTGAAAATGTTGTGTTATATTTTAAAAAATATTTAACAGAAAAATTATTCTCAGAATAATCTTTGCAAATTGAAAGGACGAATATAATAAAATTGCCCAGTCAAATAAGCCAAAATAAATGCATGAGGAGACAATCCTTTTATTTTGTACACTCTTTCTGATGATGCCTGTTGAACTCCTGTGCACAGTACAAAACATTACTAATATTACCTTCAGTGTCTTGTGTGGTAGTTTTGACCTGCTTTTTAAGAATGGAAATAATTTTCTGTATTAAAAAAAAAATCTTTGTTCTTTCTGCCTCACCCTGTGTCTACGTCCTCCTCTTGATCCAAAGACAGTTTGACTCACCCTTCTGTTTTGCTATGTTATTTTTCTAGATCAGGAAATTCTCTTCAAAATCACTTACTATAGTTAATATTGATTTTTTTTTAAAAACAGTAAAACTATTAAAGAAGAATATGTAAAGTCAGGAGGAATCCCTCTTTCCTTTCTCATTATTAATTCCCTTCCTTTCTCTGGCTTCCAGTCAAATGTATTAGTTGATAATGAATCCTTAGCACAAACCATATATTACTAAAACATATTTTTAGCTCAGCATATTCTTAGTTTTTGAAAATTATGTTTAATATTATCAAAAGAATCTTTGAATTCAAGATATCCTTTAATCAGAATGGAAATTAAACCACTAAGTGCATAGGGTGATAAGTAGTAGCCTAAAGTAAATAATAGATATAAGTAACATCAATATGTACCTGGTTTATATACTGAGTTTTCATAGCCCATGTACATATGTAATTTACCTAGCAAAAGTAATAAAATCTTTATAAACATTCTTGCCTAACTGGGTCTATTTAGTGTCTATTTACATCAGTGTTTGTTAGGATGTGCAGGCTTTTAGAAGATGTGGTCATGGCAAATTGAGTTTCCTAAATTCTTGTAGCATGCTGTAGCCTTGCCTCTCTCATGAGCTAATGAAGTAATTTCATTCTTCTCTTCACCACCATAAGTTACATATGTAAACTGAATCAAATCTACAGTTAGCTATGACAAAAATGGGAAGACTTGTCAGGAGACAATACTGTAGAGTAGCTGAGACATTTGCATAGTACTTGCAAGATCTGTGGGAGCACTGTGAGTTTCTGGTGCAGCAGCTGAAGATCACTTGGGATACTGTAGGATCTCAATAGCAGGTGTCTGTGGGTAGGAGACTAAATCGAGTCCTTAGTCAGGAAAACATCTGTGGCTTGGTTATGCTGAGGGTAAGGGGAGCTTGTTGTAAGCTAGTCATGAAGAAACATCTCTGTCACTTCATGGGTTAGAGTTGTAGATGACTGGAGAAGGCTGGAGATAACACTGTGCCTAGGTCATGATGGAGTACCAAGAACTGCATCGTGTGGAGCTGAGTGTAGCTCTCCAGAGAACTGGAGGTTGGTTGAAGTAGAGTTTAAGGGCTTCATGGTGCTAAGGTTGAGGCTCCTCCCTGCTGCTGGTCATGTGAAGTGCACGCAGGGCTGCTACGCAGTGGTGGGATGCGCCGTCACCATGGGACATTGTCCAGCTCAGTAAAACTCTCCTTCCTTCAGCAGAACTGAGCTGCTTGGGTCAGCCATGGAAGATGATTGATTCACCATTCCTCAAACATCATGCGTGGATCAGAGCCAGGACACGTTAGAGTCTGGCTGGCCTCAATTACATGACTTGATTGAGCTTCTTTCTTCCCCAATCACTGCCACTGTGCTTCCAAGAAGAGCAGAGAGGGGAGCAAGGACAGACCTGCTGGTACTGATCTAGCCCTGCATCCCATTAGTAACTCAGTGAATTTCACTGGAAGGGGATCCATGGAATATAGCACAGTAAATACATGGGCTTACCTTTTCGCCTTCATAACCATGTTTGCTTAATGCAGCCTTCTATATTTTCTTCTTTCATTTCAAGATACCCCTTTTTTCCTTTTTTTAAAAAACTTAGTTAAGGATAAAATCTTTTTTCCATATTAAACCACTGAGGAGTATTGCCATCTTAATACTTCATTGTGCAAATGTGTAGAAGAGCGTAAGGTGGGCAGAAACAAGAAGCAATCAGCAAACAGGGCAGAGTTAGAGGTGAATATGAGCCTGCTTTCATAAAAGAGCTATTGTGTGTCTGCCAAAGCACCTCTGCTGTCTCATAGATGTGAGGCTAAGAAAGGCCTTACAATTAAAGTGTCAGTTGTGGAATGAGGATCAAATTTAAATCCAAAGTACTTGAGACACTCCTGAACATATTTTATTTTCTTTAGGGAAGTCATATGACTAAGGCTTGAAACTTTATTGCTCAGTACTAAGGTCTAAGCCTTAAAGACTATGATCCTCCCTATTCTCCACTCACAGTTAGGCTCTTGACTGTGTTTGGTGGAAAAATATGCAAGGAGTTAAATTGTAAGGGCAGAAGGGACAATCGGGGGTTTTCTGGACCAATGTGTTTTTATTAATCATGAAATTTTAAACAGTAATTTCTACATTAGACTCTACATATCTGGTTAAGCTAGAGTATAGCTAGAAAACCTAAACATTCTTGACTTAAAGGCTTGGTGACAGTCCAATGGGCTTTATGTTTTATGTAAATTATGCCAGTGATTGATTATTCTCCATTTCAAAGATAATTTGCAAGATATTTCTTCTAAATTCACTTAGCTTCATTTTCTATCTAACTAGTATTTTCTTATATTTGCTAATCAAAAATCTCTATCCCATATATTTTTACAGATTCTGCTTAGGCAATTTTGAATCTTTTTATAGAACTTGTTGTTTCCATAGTGTCTCTGTAAAGTTGGTTTTTTTCTAATCAGTAGTTCATCCTTGTGGCTTTTATTGTCAGCTTTTCAGATTATCAGTGTCCTTTATAAAACACAAACTTAGTTGAATACAGTACTGAGTAAGATTCTCACTAAGTTTTTTTACAGAATAGTAGTACCGCACTCTTTGTTTGATACTCTTTATATCCCAACCATATATTTTTATTTTTAAATATTGTCCTTTTAACTCTGTTCAGTTGATCTTTCTCAGTGAACCTAATCAATGTTTTGCCTGTCCTATAATGACCTACATTCTTGATTTCAGTGGTACTTTACATTTCATTATATGAAATGAGCTCTAAGTCCTACATAATTTCATTCTAACTACCCTTGCTGCTGCTTGGCACTGCATGCTTTTTTTCCAGCAGGTTCTATAAACTTTATAAATTTTTGTTTTGTATTTAGCACTAGATAAATGTCAGGGATGTAAATTGCTTTTTCAGACTCAAAATTTTACAAACATTTAATGAGACAAAAAGTGCTCCAAGTCTGCATGCTGTAGCTGACTGCTGGATTTTTGGTCCTGTGTTATCTTAAACATTAATACAGTATGAGTTAACAAATTGTAGATAAAAGATTGATACATTTCATTGTGAATGTGAAGAACCTAATGCTTTTTCAATGTTATTTTATAACTTCTATATCTGCATTTCGTAGCTATGTTAGTGGCTGAAGATTTATATCAGACTTTGTTATGTAAGATGGGAACTCTGCAGGAATCCACCTAATTCATCCCAAGTTTCTTCACTGTTTACCTCCACTAATAAAAAATTAGGAGCCTGGCCAAGGTTACATGGTTGTTGAGAGATCCCAGTTTGAAACATTCAGAGCTTTGCAGTTTGAAAGTACCTGAAAGTGAAACCTCCGAGAACTAAGGAAGATGTGGCCTGGGGGACAAACACCAAAAGGTAGCAGTTGTAAAAGGCGATAACTCTTTGACTGATCCCCATGCTGGTGGTCGTCTGAGAAAAATAAGACTTACCTAAAGTATAAAGCAAAGCTGAATGTTAGGCAGGATAACATTTGCATGTGCCTTTTGTTTTTTTATCTCTTAGCCTCTCTGTTTGCTATGTTCCTATGGATAAATAAATACTGTTCTGTGTTGAGCAAGCTGTTCTCTGTCACTACCTTTTCACACTGGTCATAACTCCCAGAGGGAAGTCGATGGAGGGGCCATTAACCAGCTGGACCTGCTGAGGACACCTGTAACCTGTGACCCAGTCAAAGTGTGGGGGTGATTCACTGAATTTCTTCTGAGAGAAGTACAGTCTTCTGTACTTTCCAAGAAGTACAGAAAACTTCTTCCTTGCTTGGAAGGGGTACCCACAGAGAGACTGAGAAACAGGTCAAAGGATCTGTTTGATCCTCTTGTTTGACACAAGAAGTGTGTATTCAGATGATTATTATCCATGTCATTAATAAGACTAAAATCCATCAAAGTTATTTTGCCATCCATCATTAATTTATAAATTAATGTGTATGTGTTCCTTTATTATGAAGCATAAGTGCATTATATATGGCTTCACAATCAGTGGGTGTCTGATAATGGGGTGCTGAGACGGATGTACAAATGCTGATTTACAGCGTGACAGGAGAACTCAAGTGTCTTTGAGAAATCGAGGGAGAAGTATATTATTTTTTTATCTTCTAAAAATTGTAATATGATTATGCATTCTTCATTTTCAGAATGGAGAAACAGGAAAAGAATCAGAAGAAGATAAAGATGCAAACAAGTCTGAGATCAGTGTAGTGTTTGAAATTGCTTTGAAGCGCAATATACCTGTCAGTTTTGAGGTATGTGTTACATATTTGTTTGCTAAGAAAGTATTAAAAACCCCTGCCACTAAAACTCAATGCAGTTAAAAATATTAATACATTATGAATGTGACATTCAAATTCATGGAAATTATAACAAAAAATATTGGTAGTATATCAGAGTCTAAGACACTGAGTTTTTACTATTAAACTAGATGCTTTTTCAGAAGTCTTAGAGACCTAATATTCGGTTGCAAACAAGTGGATGGCAGAAAGACAGTTCAAGAATCTTCTGTATGGTGCTGTTGCATTAGAATAAGTAGCAACACTCAATCTGATCTGAAATAATCTTCAAAACAGTCAGTCAAAGTCTTTGCTTTAACTGTCGGCATTCATACACTATAAAAGTTCCCATTGAGACATTTTGCATCCGTTGTGCTGTTTTCAGAAAGTCATGAGTATCTTTTTATCTTCCACGCTGTTTGACTCCTTATCTATCTCTACTTAAGCCTTCATGATTTATTTTCCTCATTTCATGCAATTTTATCTATGAACCTGCTTCTGCCACCTTTGTTTACCTTAAGTAATAAAGAGTATTTGGAATAGCTCCAATGCTATCAATGAACTAACTACGGGAGAATGACTGATAGTAACAGGAAAATTTTTCCGATGAGAAAGTTCTTATACAAACTGGTTGTAAAAATCTAATGTTGTTGTGGTAGGAACCACCAGACTTTCAAGCTGGTGGTTTTTTTTTTCTTTTTTTCTTTTTTTTTTTTAAATGGAGAAAATGCTAGTGTAAGTGGCTCTTTAAAGTTTTCTTTTTCTGCTTTTTGTTTTGCATTTAAACTGAGTATATATGAAGGAGGTGGGTAGTGCCTATACTGGTGATGGTTATTTTCTCCAGTGCTTTTTCCTTTTGAAGTATAGGCACATGTTTGCATGCAGAAAAAAAAATTATACTGTGGCACGCCTTACAGCGTGCTGTATGCAGGTTTACCGACATGTTCAGCCCATATCTGTGAATTGGCCAATGTCAAATGAGCTATCTGGACCTTCTTAGAAATCTGAGAAATCTCTCAGAAGGCAGGTAAGAGAGCCAAAGGCAAAGAATACTGGTTTTGACTAAGGAATTCCTCAGTATAACAAATGTGTATGTGCTTCATACATGTGATCTGTGTAATATAAACTAATTAGAAAGTTAAGAGAATGTGAAATCTCAAGGTTAAAACTGGGGTGTCCAGGGTTGTTGGTGTATCACTTGGCAACTACATGGAAAGAACATAACTCTTATATAAGATCAGACATAATGGAAACACATGCCCGTGTTTCAAAAAGGAAGCTTATAATTAACGTTTCAGTTTTCACCCATCATTTTCTACCTTAAGTATTTAAAATTATTTGGAATAGTTCCATACAAATCAATACACTAAAATACAAGGAGATAAATGGTCACAGGTCACAGAATAGCTTGGAGGTTGGAAAGAAAAGAGGGAGGGATAGTGCTTTGAATGTCTTCTTAACTCCATTCCTGTGTTTCAGCTTATTTAAGGGAGAGCATTTGGTAAGGAGAGAATGAAGGCAGAGATACTTAGTACAGGAAAAGTCTGATGTGTCACTTGCCAAAGAATGTTAACAACATTGAAAAAAGACAGTTTCTTGCTCTCCTGACAGGTTTTGTGTTATTTCCTGCCTTTAAATCTAAGTATAGGTGACATTCTTAAATAGAGTTTTGATTGAACTTGGTACTGGCTTATATTTCAATAAAAATGCTAAGCAATTATGGGTGATCCCCAGGATCTGATGTTTCTAATAGGATTTTATTTGCAAATGGTTTTGTGTTATTCCAGGCAGGCATCAAAGCTTTCTCTAGCTTTTTTTGTGTGCGATAGCTATAAAATGATCTGCCTTTTCTCCATCTGACGAAGCTTTAGCCAATGTTCCAACAGTGCTATGTTATGCAACAAAGTAATGGTCATAAAGCTATGTAAAGTTCTATGTAAATGTGTCCTTAGAAGTGCACAAGGGGTGGCAAATAGGAAGAGCACGCAGAACCCTGTGGGTTTCTTCCGTCTATCCTGTTTTTGAGTAATATGGCTAGTTCTAATTGCCTAGGAACTTTAGGACAAGTTTTAAGGAATTTCTATCTATTAAATTGTTAACTAAAATAAAAGCATTCTGTTCTAACAAAGAACAAGCTTTATTCCATACTTATCACTGGTGCATCCTTAGCTAACCTTTATTCATCAACTTTTAAGTCAAAATTCAACTCCTCTAGGGCGTTTGTGGGACTCTCAATGAACAATTTTTAAGGAGGGATACAAACGGATTGCTGTAGGAATTGTTAGAATAGCTGTAAAATGGTCATTTTGCTGCTTATTCCCTCCTTGACAGTAGGCTAAAATCTTGCTTTTTTTCAGTTCTTTTGCAACTTGTGTGTTTTTTATTTCCAACTTGTCAGTAAGCAGTTGGGTGAGCTTAGAAGACATAACTGAGGTCGACAGCTTCAGGTTGTAGAACATGTTGGGGTATTTCAGATTGTCATTCTATCAGTATTTTTCTTTGGATTGGAGTGTTCTTTCTTTAGAATAGCAAATACAATAATATTTTTTTTCATTCTCAGTATCAGGAGCGAGGCAATAGAGTGCCTGAACAGGCAAATTTTCTGCCTCTCCATCCCTTTCCAGTGTTCTGCTGGGAAAAAGAGTGCAGTTTCTAAGTCCCAGTCTTATCTCAGTAAGACAGAGATTCTGTATTTGGAACTAGGAACAGACCAAATTGCTGACTCTGGGAGACTGAGCAAGTTCTCAGCAGGAAGTTTCACACCCGTCTGGCTCCTGCTCTCCTGGGGATTAAGGCTTTCAGATTGGATGATTGACATGCTGACTAGCTCTCATTCGGGTTTGGCATGATGCTCACCCTTCCTCACTCCAGTTTTAATAAAACATCCAGACTTTTTTTTCTTTTTTTTAAGCTGGGAAAATCTGGTATGTGTGCCCACACAAGCACATGGAAATATATTGGTATTTTAAAACTTCTAAATAATCATGGATGTAGGTGACATGTTTTTCTTGACCTGCTTTTTGTCTCCTTTTTTTTTTTTTTTTTTTTAAATATCCATTTAATCTTGTCATAATATTTTGGATTTTTTACCTGGAGCCTCATTAATAATTGAAGCAGCGTTGCTCTTTCGTTATAATCATACTGCTGTTTTTCATTTGTCAGCATGATTCATTAAGTTGAGCCAAATTCACTCTTGATGTAACTTGACCTTAGATGTGTTTTGGCCCCATGTGTTTTCTCTTGCTGGAGTTATTCTTTAAATCAGTGAAACAGAAAAAGAAAAGTGTATTGAACTGTCACCTTTAATCAAATTCTCAGCTTTAAATTAGGCATGATTTGGTCCACGGGTCGTATCTTTCAACTGAGGAAATAGTTTAATGTACTAATGCATATAGTGTTCTTGGATAGCAAAGGCTGAATTTCTTTTCAGTGTTTTCTGTCCCTAGGCTTATAGCACAACTGTTTGAAATCATGTGGAGTAAAAAAGATCTAAAATCTGGGGTTAACCAAAAATGTTGTTAGGTAAATATTCTTTTTGCTAAATTACCAAATTTGGATGTTTAGCTTGATCCAGATCCCATCTGAATCCTATGGGGTTCATTCCATTGACAACACAGACTTTTTTTCATTTACACACTAACAAAGAAACAGTTTTAAACATTTTCCAGGCAATTATTTACCTTGTGTCACATACTTAAAAGTTTAAAAGATGAAAAACACACCAGAATACATTAGTTTTATATTAAGAAATATATTATCTTGTATATGAAAATATAATCTGGTTTTATATTAACATTCTTTTTCATATATGTATATATAAATTTGTGTGCATTTATATATATATGAGAAAACTTATATAAAACTAATATTTTAGGAACTCAGCAATTATATTTCTTAAGCAAGTTATTTTCTCCTTTTTCATCTGGTCAGTATAGTTATTCTTGTATATTTTATTAATACATTATATTGCATGTAAGTAGAAACACCTATATAATGGTATTAGTAAGACCACAAAAAGATTAAGGACCTTAGTGAAGCTAATTTAGCCATGTTTTACAGCCAACATGTTGTAATACTTGGATAGCAATGTACAGGGATGGATTAAGATATGACTTTAAAGCAGAGTGGGAAACACTGCAGTGCGATGAAGGTGTTCAGCATGGATACGAAGCCCAACTGTACCTGAGAGCAGGAGATCTCAGCACTGGACTTGTTCCAGCTCTGGTGTAGGCTGTGCAGCTTCCCATGGCTCAGCATGGGTCAGTGCCTCGAAAGCATCACTGCCTTCTCACGTGGTGAAGCGCTAGTGGGCAACGTTCAAGTGAGGCAATCTTGAAAACACTTCTGAAATTATTACCTGGAATCTTAGAGTGGGAACACTCCTGGACTACAACAGAAAAAGTCTATGCTGGCACAGATGTTGTCTTATTCTGGGAAAATGCGGACAAAGCTGTCTGTTAATTTTCATTTTGTGTCTTTTTATTGATATATGCTGTGATAATTGTATTTACTGGGTGAAGTTGCCACAAAAGAGAGCTTAAAAAAGAAATACAAGCCTAAGGAGACCTCATTACAGTGTAACAGCAAAACTAAATAATGCAAGGGACATGACCTTGATAAAAAGAACTTTAATACAAAACATGTTGTAATAATATTAAGGTTGAAGGTTTCAGCCCATTAAAAATATAGTTATTACACCAAGAAGGCCCTAGCACCTTTACCTCAGTTCCCTTGCATTCAGGCATTACACTTCTTCAACAAATGGTTTGATGTAATTGCACCTACTGAAAAAATATATATTTGTATTGATTTTGAAGATAATACAAAGAGATGCCTGTCAGATGCTCTAATGTCTCCTTATACAAATTACGTGTAACAAAGATTAAATTAGGTAGCTGCTTCCGCCCATCAAACAAAATAACTGAACCTTTTCGCAAATGAGGCCTCTAATCCCTGATAGACATTGTCCAGACCAGTAAATGGTGCATACATGAAGAGATGGCTATCTTAGCACTTGCAGTGCTGTGATTTGTTGGTGAATGTATCCTAACAGTATAGCCTCCTAAAAGGAGGTATGTGTGTGTGGAAAAATGAAGACAGAAAAAGAGCTAAAGGAAGGTACGGTGCTCAGAACTTCATTTTTCTTCATTTTTTTCCATATTATTGTAACTTTTAATAGTGGAGAAGTACTTCAAATGGGTTTTCTTATTGTCATACTGAATATATTTGGAAGGGAA
Source organism: Haliaeetus leucocephalus (assembly GCF_000737465.1). Lineage (NCBI taxonomy): Eukaryota > Metazoa > Chordata > Aves > Accipitriformes > Accipitridae > Haliaeetus > Haliaeetus leucocephalus. Next base: position 5,361,575 of record NW_010972942.1, read on the forward strand.
TGAATAAATGAAACTTTTCAGAACTTACTGGCTTTTGTGTGAGTTATGGTGGCTCTTCTGATAATTCCTTTTGGTACTGTTGGGAGGGACAGCTGAGAGTCATGGAGGCAGGACTATGGCAGCCTTTCAAATGTACAGGATATCACTCTTGAGTTGTGTATGCTGGCAAGGTAAGAGTTGAGAGCAGGCATGCTGCCTGCAGCTAGGACAGTGTAAAAATACGGATTTAAGACTGAAGTTTGGGACCATGTGTGAACATCCTATGTTTTAATGATAATAAAAAAAAATTACGAACGGGTTGAAATGATGCCATATAAATAGAGTTTTGAATACGTTTTATGTGAAGAAATAGCCAAAGCCTGGTGCACCTTCATGAATTGAGTTTCTTTAGTACGTGAAGCACCTTGCAAGGATAAAAACAGCAGCCTTGGTTTAAATATGCATTATTGGTGTGTATTGTGTTATTGTATAAATCTTTTTGAAGATATAGGCCTACTGTATTTTATGTGAAACACTGAATATGGTGGTTAGATTTGCTTTATCTCATTAGCCTTAATTTTCTGCCCTCAAACCTGGTACTGTCATTAATACTTGTCAAGATTTTATGAAATCCCATCTAATGCCTTTGATTAGCAGGAAAACTGCATTAGTAGTAAGTACATTGCAGAGATACAAACATTAAGTTATATTCTTGTAGGGTGATTTGACTCAATGTTACTTTCACTTAAAAGGTGATTAAAGAGAGTGGACCTCCTCACATGAAGAGTTTTGTTACACGCGTTACAGTAGGAGAATTCACTGCAGAAGGAGAAGGCAACAGTAAGAAACTCTCAAAGAAACGTGCTGCAATGGCTGTCCTACAAGAACTTAAGAAACTTCCTCCTCTTCCTGTGATTGAAAAGCCAAAACTTTACTTTAAAAAACGTCCAAAAACAATACTCAAGGTATGTGTCCTTTGATAGAATTAAAGATGTTTGTTCAGAAAGTAACAGTTACTCAGATTTAAAATCAGTAAAGGCTTATTTGTAATTTTCTGTCAATATTGTTACTTGTTTGCCTGTGCTAATATGCCTGTGCTTTTTTAAATTCTGAGAATGCTGTGAAATTCAAAACATAATGGCTTGTAAGGTGCTCAGCTTAAGAACCGAGCTCACACCACTGAAGTCTTCAGGGGTTTGGTTCAAGTCTAGTGGAGGATCAAACCCTCCAAGCAGCTCTGTACAGCCATGTGAATTTTTAGCATCATCTCTGGGAGGCCCTCCTAGCATATGTGGTGGTTCTCTCCCTGGTCTTTCCTCCCTCCCCAGTTTGAAGAGGGAGAGAGATACATGAAAGAGTAGACATATGGGGAAATGGTGCACAGTCCAGCTTCCTCCCCTTATGGAGCTAGATTTGGGAGTTTTGTGGCTTCAGCTTCAATTTTTTTGAAAGATTTGAAAGAAGGCTAAGAGTATGTTGACATCTCAGCCTAGTGTGTCACTTGTCAAATGCCAAAGGACAGTACTTTTTTTATTTCATGTGCCTGTGTTAACGTTAGCATGTGTTTGATAATGCTCTTTAGCTCTCAAAAAGAAATGCAAAATTGACTGGAGACCAGCCCATGGACGACTTGCAGACTTTGAACCATCCCTCCATTAAGACATGCCCTGTCTCAGAGGATATTAATCTGCTTCTTGCTACACTGATGAGGCTTCCTTTAGAGGCTCTGGATTCTTGTGAGCTCCAGCTTCTTAAATGGTGTTTTTAGTCTTGGTGGCAGTAGATTCATTGCTACTTCTATAATTCAGTTGGTCTACAGTGATTAGTCCTAGTTTGTCTACTCATCCTAAATTCATACAAAACCAAAGGGTCACCTGGAGTAATTAGTCTTTGAAATGATCTAACAAAAGCAGTGACATAGTGTCCATATATTTATGAAGCATCACTACCTAGTCTCAGCACTGAACAACTAATCACACTAACTTGTGTCGTGGTTTAACCCCAGCCGGCAGCTAAGCACCATACAACCGCTCACTCACTCCCCCCACGTCAGGATCGGGGAGAGAACCAGAAGGGTAAAATTGAGAAAACTTGTGGGCTGAGATAAAGACAGTTTAATAGGTAAAGCAAAAGCCACGCATGCAAGCAAAGCAAAACAAGGAATTCATTCACCACTTCCCATGGGCAGGCAGGTGTTCAGCCAGCTCCAGGGAAGCAGGGCTCCATCACCCATAACAGTGACTTGGGAAGACAAACGCCATCACTCCGAACATCCCCCCTTCCTCCTTCTTCCCCCATCTGTATATGCCGAGCATGACATCATATGGTCTGGAATATCCCTTGGGTCCGTTGGGGTCAGCTGTCCCAGCTGTGTCCCCTCCCAACTTCTTGTGCCCCCCCAGCCTCCTCGCTGGTGGGGTGGGGTGAGGAGCAGAAAAGGCCTTGCCGCTGTGTAAGGGCTGCTCAGCAGTAATGAAAACATCCCTGTGTTATCAACACTGTTTCCAGCACAAATCCAAAACACAGCCCCATACTAGCTACTGTGAAGAAAATTAACTTTACCCCAGCCAAAACCAGCACAACTTGTCATCTGTTCAGTGCAGAAGGTGAGGCTTTGGAGGTAGCCAAAATCATTTTATTTTAGGAAGTATTATTTTGTGAGGAAGTAGTTAAACTCTTTGTACATGATTTTCTATGGTCTGGCATGTTGGATAGTCATTTAGGTATATGTAAGGGCACATTAATAGCCTTTCATACTCATTTTTGGTTGGTGTAAATAATGGTGGAGAGTTGCTCACTTTCTGGTGTTACAGAGTCACTTCTGCCCCATACTCTGCAGGTCAGGAACCTCGAGACTAGCATTCCAGGAAAAAACAGGAAACCTTCATGTCTAAAACCTGTGCTTCAGAATATAGTTTTAGGACCTGAATTTCATCTCCTTTTCTGTATTTGCCTCTTGTTAGTTTAAAAAAAACCCAAACAAATCTTCAGTTTTTCTGAATTATGTTATGTCCACAGCGTGCATTGTGTTAGGCTGGGCAGCATTATACCAGTATGGCTTGAACTTAGTCCTCATTGAGTGTTACATTGATAGATTGTAAAAATAAGTAAAGCAGTACTTACTTTACTAAAAGTATGACGATTAGAAATCTGTATATTCAGTACACTGAGTGCAGAGTTCTGTAGGAGCGGCCAACAGAAAATCCATTTAAAATGAGCAAATAATTTGGAGAATGCAAATCTGGGTTTGGAAAATGTACAAAGGACTTACTTCATCATCTTCCTCTTTTCATTTGCCTTCAACACAGAATGAGTGATTTAAAAAAACCACCTAATTTAATTAGATACCTGTCTCCTACTGAAATTCTGGGGATCTAATTCTCAAAAACTTGTAGGAAAAAATGAGCATAACAAGTTATTTAAAGGAAATCCATCAGCATTAATGCAGCTTTAAAGCTGCAAGATCTGAAAAGGCTATTGGCTCTGGCTGTCTCATTTTGGAAAGTTTTTCTCAAGAAAGATGCTAAGGGTATAATAATGTAAATATCTCTTCTATTACCATATACCATTTACCATTACAATCTTAAATTGAATTATCCAAAGTTGGCCATGTTAGAAAGAGATGTTAATAGTAAAATAACCTGGATGTGTAGAAGGTTTTTATTTTTCGAATATCCAAACTTCTGAAATGCTTTCAGTGTGCCCATTTCGTTTAATTTAACCTGCACATGTTTTGAGCACCAAAAAAAGTGACAACAATAACTTATTTTTATTTGTATATATGTTTATGAGGCTATATCTTATGGCCTGTACTTTATTTAGCCTGCTCTACATTTTGTCTCTGCCTGGCTTCTTGCCCACAAAACTGCTCTTGTGCATGACATTGTCTTAATTCTTTCATCTAAATCTTCTCTAACAACTTCAGAAGTTACGCTATGTAGGATTCACTGCACAGCTTTCTTAATACAATATCCCCTTCTGGTCTTTGCCTTCAGTTGCTGATCATCTCTTTAGCTTCTGGACCACTCGTTTGTTCTTATTTGAGGAGCTCAAACAAGCATGAATGCTGATCTTCTCTTATCCTGCAAATGGCTTCATGAAAAAGAAATAGCTCAATAACATAAAAACAAGTCTACATTCAAATGCCATTTACATTTGCAAGTTCATTCTTTGTGTTATGGTATATCAATCAGTTAATATGACTTCAGATGAATTTGGGGGGGGGTCTTAATTTCTTCTCCTTAAGACCTACAAACAAGTATTTTCATAGCTATTCGCTTTGAGAGAGCATTTGCCATGTGAGTAATAACATATTAAAAGGATATCAGAACTAGATAGTTTGTAAGGACTGTAATTTTTCACCTGTCTGTGTAATCTTGGACAGATCAGTCTCTCAGTCCTTTTGTTTTCCCCCCATCAGATCAATTCCCCCACCAATCGTACATTTTGACATGTTATTGTGAGGATTATTGTCTGTTAAGCATTTTCAATACTTTGTGGGTGGCTCACGATATGCAACATTTCTAGCCGTTGGAGATACTCCTCTCTAGCTTCACTACATAAAAGTATTTTGACGGCGAATTCCTATCACGTGCAGAGTAAACCTTCTGCACCTTTATTTGCATTGCAGGATGGAAGGCAGGAGTGCTGAGAAGGAAGGCAGGAAGGCTGAGAGAGGCAGCTTCCTTGTTATGTGGCAAATCTTTTTTGTCCCCATGTAAATCCCATCTCTTCTTAGCCTACTGCATGTTCCAGCATTGTAACAACCTCTTTAAAGGGGTTAGGGGGAAGGGTCATAGAAATAGGGCAATGAGATATAATTGACTGATGAATCTGCTAATTTTCATCCATCCCCATAGGACCTCCATAGGTAGATGAGGGTATTAGTAGCTTACAGATGCTAGGTGTGTACGCTACCTGCAACAGTGGCAGACAATAGGTGTATATTTTTTGTCACAGTTTTGAGCTTGAGGATTCTTATCTTCTATCTCATGATCAGAAGATGGGAAGAAATTTACTTCCTATTCTCTCAAAAGGAGTGTTAAAGAAGAGGTAGCCCTAGTAAATGATTTATTGAAGCAGCATAATAGTTGTATGGATATATGCTGAAATAATGGGTCTTTCTTTTAAACCTGTTTAGACTGGACCAGAATATGGTCAAGGAATGAATCCCATCAGTCGTCTGGCTCAGATCCAACAGGCCAAAAAGGAGAAGGAGCCAGAGTATGTTCTTCTTTCGGAGAGAGGAATGCCTCGCCGTCGAGAGTTTGTTATGCAGGTATCATCTTCTGTCACATTCGAGAGAATGCCCTTGCTATGTTATGTTCAAACTCAAGCAAAATGGTGGCATAATATGAAGCCAATCCCTCTGTGTTTAGCTCTTTGCTTTACGGTCAGTTATACAAGAATAGTATGAAATACACTATCAGAAAGCCTGTTTGAACTTCCTTCTTTCTCTTGGTGAAACAAATGGCAATTAGGTTATGTGCCTTCTAGATGCTTTTCTTGTAGTGGTTTTGCGTTTTTGATACTCTTCTTATTTTTATTTCACCTGATGGTTTCTGTCCTTATCCTTGATGGTTCTTGACTTATTTACTTTTACTTGTCTTTCAAAAAGACTTTTTTTTGCTATTGTTGATCAGAGGATTGCAATACAAACAAGTGTTCTGAAATATGGATATAAGTATCTCCATATTACCAAGCATTTCGGTTTAAAAAAATAGTGTTGTAAATCTTTTCAGATTTTGAGTTTCTTTGTGGCTTCGTTCATATCTGAAATACCACCAAAAAAGCCTTCCATCATGTGTTTTAGCCTGTCCAGTTAAAGGCTCTGGACCTAATACAGAAACAGTAGTCATTAATGTCTCTTTAATTTTTAAATTAAGAACATTTACAAAGATTTGATATAACCATGATATTTTGTTAGATAGCACAACAGCAGATTGAGAAAGACAGGAACAGGGAAGAATTCTTTTCTCTTGTGTTTTCACTCAGGGGTAATTTTGTGCTGGAACAATTCAGAACAGCATACCTCAACATGTTTTGACTTGTTATCTATAAACCACACCAAAATGTCACTTCTGATCACAAGCAGAATTTAAGACATTCCAGCACCTCCTTCTCCAGAAAATCAGTTATGTTTTCACTTAAATCTTTAAGTGCCTCCTTCATGTCTATCAAGATAGGCTAGCGCTCTTAATTTACTTGGACCTCAGTGGTCTTTCTTGATGATTTATTATTTTTCTCTCTGAAGCAAAAGAAGATACTGGGTTCCTTTTGTTGCAGAATCTGATTTATGAATATAAACTTGGATTTCCAACTTTTTATGCTACCTAAAAGTATTTGAAGAAGAGTGATCCTATCACAGACAATCCCTTTTCCCATGCTCAGACCCCTGTGGGAGTGTCTGCAATTGGAGATGGTTGTGTGCAGCATCAGAAGGGGACTGTGTAACGCAATGCAGTATTAGAAAGATGGGCTGAGAATTTGGTTTTCCATTGGAGGAGTCTCAATAATGGCAAAATCTTTGGTTTGAATAAAAAAAGAACCTTAAAAACAGTGAATACATAGAAGATTCCCTTATCTAAGAAAACTTGTGAAAGAAAGAGTCAAAGAAATTCCCTAGAACAGTTGCTTTGTTATGAATACTTTTAAACACTGTAGCTCCATTTTTCTCCTTTTTTAATATTTTCATGCTGAAATGATACTGCTGTTTCTCCCGCCTTCAGGAAGTCTGAGTGGATTCATTATGACATGCAAAAAGTCTTATCAGAATAAAAAGCCTTTGTATAAACTACTTAAACAATGTTTTCATTTAATTTAATTGAATGTGGAAGTAAAATATCCAGAGATAATATGTTCATTTTTATCTGTCACACAAAGAGCAAGTTTAGATGTGATGAAATGGATCCAATTACTTGTCCTGACTACTAGATAAACAGAAGAAAACCTCTGATGACATTAGCTGGTGTTCTGTTCCCAAAGTTAATTTCAGAAAGCTCTTTCTCTTTGTAGTCAGACCTTTAATCCTTGATAGAGGTTATAATAATAGCTAAACCAGTTTTACAGGTCTGAGAAATAGCAGTGCATTGATTTATTGTGAGCTATGTTATAAATTATCATTTTGTCTTGTCCCAGTAAAGTCCCTCAATTTTGTTGCATATAAACTTGTAGCAGATTGGCTATTTTCTAATTGTGATTGTGGAACTCCATAGAAGATAAGGTTTATATTTCAAGATTATTAATATTTCTGGTTTAGGTAGCTGAATCTTTTTGTTTAATTATAGATATACTTTGAAGGGATATTCACAATCATTATTATTTATTTACATCCTCTTCTTTGTATTTAGAATTAATAGGTATTTAAGTAAAGAAAAATTAAAACTTTTAGGAAAAAATATATGTGACAATTTGAGGAGAGTGAATAATTATTGAATAACATAAATTACCAAATGACATTTATTATTTATTTAACAATTAGATGCCTGCTTTTACAATTTTTTTAAAGCTCCTTCCAGACTGTTTCAGGTCTTTGACCTCTAAGGTTTTTTTTATTCAGATCACCTTGGCTATTTTGTTATTTTTATTTTATTTTTGTTTCCTTTTTTTAACACACTTTTGAATTATACACTCTTTTAAGAGAAAATTTGGCAAATAAAATAGCTTAATGGACAGAGTGAAAGATACCTACCAAAGAGCTATGAGTATTGCATAGGTGATAGCAGTGACAGTGCTAATATCACAAACCAGACACATACAGCTTCAGAAAGAAGCTTTAAGAAAGCTACCAAAGCCGAGGAATAAGTTAGAGCCTCACTCTTTGTGGATAACCATTGTCCATAATTTGTCTTTATTTTGAGGTTTTAATTTCTCCTAGTTTTATGAAAGGCATCTTGCTTGTCAGAAACCCTTTGTGCAGTACAGACCATAGGTCCAACAAGGAGCCTTCTTTCCAAAGGCTGTTTTGATAAAAGCTTGCCAGGTATAAGTGCAGAAGAAGAAAGCAGCCCCAGCCCCCATGTTCCTTGCAGTGCGACAAAGTGGGAGGAATGCGAACATGGTTTTCATCTTTCTTTAGAAACCAGTCTCATTTGAATCTCTGGATCATTGTTTGTCTCTGCATTGTTCTGGATACTGTCCCGATGAGGCTGGGGAGGTGCTGCAGGCAATGCTCCTACAAGAAAGAGGAAGTACAGATCCTGTAGCACTTCCCGCGTTGAGAAAGAGGGGGGGAGATGTTCAGCAGAGAGAATGGGGTTGACACAGATGCTGGTGGAAGAGGGAGACGGCTGTGTGTGCACTGAGATACAGAAAAATTTAGCTCTTTGGTACAAGTTTGGGGATCTTCTGAAAAATCCGAACAAGCTCCTATGTGTGAAGCAGTATTATAGTCCCCTTTTGCACTATTCTTACTTTTTCAGGACTGCATCTTCATCAAAAGAGCTGACAGTTGTTGGTAGGTCAGCAAGATTATTACATGGTGATATTAAGCAGTCTTGCATTTATCGTGATTGTGATCAATGTTTTGTTTTTAAGGTAAAAGTAGGCAATGAGATTACTACTGGAACAGGCCCAAACAAGAAAATAGCTAAAAGAAATGCAGCAGAAGCAATGTTGCTACAGCTGGGTTACAAAGCCTCTACTCCTCTTCAAGACCAGCCAGAAAAGGTGAGAACCAATTGTTATGATGGCCACATTTTACTCTTCTCTAGATTTTTAGCTGTATCAGCTAATCGCTTAGTAAGAATGGAAGCTTAAACTTGTGCATCCCATATTTTAGGGGGTTGCGTGTCAGAGATCAGCCTTCGTTTAGCCACAGCTCTAGAGCTACACTTAGTAGTAGTTGCAGCCTCTCCTCCTGCAAGAGTAATTAAGAACAGAAATGTAGTTCCATATAATAGCATGTGTGCAAAAGTGTACATATGAAGTGTGCGCCTATTTCTACTTAAAAATCAGGGTGAACGTGCCTCTTGCTTTTATTCTATTTTGGGCATCCATGAGAGCACTGAGAAGAATGATGTGGGTAATTTTCATACATGAAGTAGCCATGGTAGTCAATGTTTGTCTTCCCATTGCATGTGCACTAAAAGCATTCCAGAAAAATAATGGCCTTTTCAGGTTTGGTGACTGAGAAAGAAAATGTGTGTCTTTTTTTTTTTTTGTGGAGAAGGAATTACATTTTAAATTAATACGTGTTGCAGGTATGTATTTCCATGTTAGTGATGTGCAACTTAGCACTCCTCTCCTGTCTTGAGTTTATTGATGGGAGGTTTTGTAACCAAAATTGGGTGTTAAGGTTTTTACTTTTGTATCCTGAAAGGACATTTGGTAAGGTATTTGGCTAAGCTGTGGACTCTGAACAGCTTCTTTCATATGCAGAGTCACTGCATGTATATATTTTGATCATGGCTTAAATGTTTGCTTTGGCTGCACCAGCTAGCTAAGGTCAACAGAATGTTCTGCTGGGCTTTTCTAGGGACCACATGATAAATCTGAATATAGTATATGTCTCTCTATATATCTTCTGAAACACCCTTTCTCTTCTGTTAAAAAAAAATAATTACATATCTAAGAAGATACTCTGTTCTATACATTCTGTATTTCTAGCCAGGAAAAGATAAATGCCATACTGGTTACTTGGCTCCATCTCCTTCTGTTTCCCTCTCCTTTGAGTGGAGCAGCTCTGTGTATGCTATTCACACTGACCTTCACTACGTTCTTCACTATGTTTCTTAGTCATATACAAGTGTGCAATACTCTAAACAGAGTACTTGGAAGCTAGATGGTGTTCCTAGTGAGAACACACTGTGCAGTCATAGCCATTTTTAAAAAGGCTTATGAGAGAGTCAAATGATAATTCTTTTTCACCAGGATGCTGAGAATTTTCTGCTGTAGAAGATACTTTCTACCAATTTCAACTTTTTCTTCACTGCCAATTTGGCCAAAGGGCTTTTTGAGAAACAAAGCAAAACAGAGAAGTCAACTTTTTTTTTCTAATAAGAAAACATAGGTTTTCATTCTTGGATTTCAAATTGGCTGAACTATTTTTACTCAGTAATTTTCAGAGATAAAGCCTGAAAAAATTCAACCCACAACATAGTTGCTTTGGAGAGCTCTACACAGTGGAAATTTGTGGTTACATTGAAATCCTTAAAAAAAATTGAGTGGCTAAAAAGGCGCACTGCTGCTTTGTTTCCCTACATTTATTAAATTATTGCTTACAAGTGTATTGTCTTTAAAAAAACAGGTTTAATTACATACTTGCAGATGTAGGTATCTTTGAATTGATAGAATAGCATACAATGGCCTAATATTATTCTGAACACAATGAGCAAACATGATACTGTATGCAAAAGATGTGAACTACTCAAATTTTATGTAGCGGCAGTATTCAAGATCATAGAACAAATTTTTATAGCTTTGTTGGGGTTAAGGACATAAAATATCTAGAACATCTGGCTTTATCTTCTGTATACAGCAGACTGAACATATTTGCAGATACACAAGTTAGTTTGTGTAGATGAAAGCATTTGAATTCTCAAACTAAACTGTGCTGGAGAAGAGGGAAAATAGCCCTTATATCTCTACCAATTTGAGCATTGTGAAATGCCTTCCATATAAATTGCATAGTAAAGATGTACCATGAGAAGACACTTGTATCTCTCTTTGAATCAAAATGGGCCCCAATGTAGATTAGCTGATGTATCAGGTTGGCATCTAAATGTACAATTTTCACTTGTGTTGTTTTTGATGCTTTTAAAAAAGGCAACTTCTCTTTCTCCTGCCCCCCTTCCCCGAGTCCTTTCATCCCCTTCCTCCTACCTTAAAAAGAGTGCAAAACCAAATTCAGTGTTTTTTCCTTAACCCCGGTGCATAAAATGTGCCTATATTCATTGTTTTAATGAAGACCTAAGAGTGTTACAAGAGCCATGCATGGTGTTGATGGCAGCACAGGTAAACAGGTAATCCAGGTAATGTAAAAAAAGGCTCTGCTCTTTTCTGAGCTAATCCTGTTCCTGGAAAAAATCAGTCATGGTTGTGCAGAGCCCTGAGGAGAGCAATTTGAAAGTGCCCTGGGAGACTTTTTGCAGCTATCAGAATTTTAGCTCTATGGATGAGAAAGGAGAGTTGTAATGTCTTCATTTTTTCATGTTTCCATCTTTTCGTTTCTTCTTGCCACTTTCATTCTCTTGGAGAGAAGAAAACCAGAGTAGATTGCATTCACGTGAGACAGCAGCACTAAGGATTACTTACTGATAGATGAGTTCTCGTTAAATTCTCCATCATGATCAAGTTAATAAACAGTAAAAAAAGAGGAATGAGAGTTGGAAATGTTCTTCTCATACTCTAGCAGCATGCTTGTGCTGATTTTCCTATCATGTTATGTATCTGCAGTATGGATTCATGGCAAAACCATGCTGTTGTAACAGACAGTAGTAAATTGTCATGGCATATAGACTACTCTGCTGTGAGGTTTTCTGTTTGTGTGCAAAATCCCAGTGAAATCTGAAAAGGATCATTTGTTTCACATCCATAGAGCTGGTTGTCAATGGCTCCTAGTTCATGAGGAAGCTTGGCCATGTTTATCCACATTTACATGTAAATCTAGAACACTGCCATCTTATTTACTGTGTAGACTTCAGTAATGGCCTCATTTTGAACTTCTGTGTTAATTGCTCCCCTTTTCTGTGTCAGACTAATACCTAGTGTTAAAAATAATAAAATTAATTTGAAGACAATTAGCTTCCTTGAAAAAGTCAATATATTAAAATAATGGAAAATTGCAATCTTTTTTTGCTTCCATTTCAGTAACTAAATGGATTCCTAGCAAGTAAATATTTTAAAATTACACCCAAAGTACTTTGTAGTGTTTACGCATTCTTTCATAGGCAGATATTAGGATCTTCTTGGTTTAGAATGTAATTTCTCTGGTGTCTGTGTATGTTTTCAGTGGAGAGCTGCTTAAAACATTTGATTTTAAGTCTGATTTGGTAACATACTGAGTTGAGCCTAATCCTTGGGGAAACATTTATATTTCAGTGTTAGGCAATAGTTGTTAATGTTTATTCATGAAGGGTACATTCCTCGAATAACCTATTTTAGACAAAAATTAGGATGTGTTAGCAAAGTTTTGTGAGCAGATGTGGCAATCCCAAGTCATCCTCTTTAGAATCTTTCAACTAAATTTATAAACATGAATGTTCTGTTTAAGGAGTAGTTTGCTCTTTACTTATTTGTCTTTTTCTACCTGTTTCAGCTTGGAGAAAACAAGAGTTGGAACGGCCAGAATGTTGGGTTTCCTGAGCCAACAAGTAACAGTAAGTATTGCTTTCTAATTTTATATTTATACTAACTTCTCTTTGTCTTGGTAGGATTTGGATTTTTCGAGACAATTGAAATGCTGTTTGTAAATATTTTAGGGGTTTTATTGCAATTAGATGAATTAACTCCTGAGTGTCCTCTGTGTGAGTGTAGGTATGAACGAATGCAGGAACAAGGAGATTTTAATTTACTCATTGAATTATTGAATCCTTCAGGTTGTAAGGGATTTTAGGAGGTCATCTAAACTGCCTGCTCGGAGCAGGGTCAGGACAGAGTTCAGACAAGGTTGCTTATGTCTTTTTTCCAGTTCTCCAAGGATGGAGATTCCATAGCTTCTCTGGGCAGCCTGTTCCAATGCTTAATTATCCTCACATTGAATTTTTTTCCTTTTATTGAAGTCAGAACATCTCCTGTTTGTTTTTGAATATCATCTCCTGTTCTTCTGCCACATTCCTCAGTAATGTGCCTGGCTCCATCTTTTTGGCAACCTCTTCTTAGGTATTGGAAGGCTGCTATTGGGTGCCCCAAAGCATACCACTGTCCTCTAAGCCTGATCATGCGAACAGATTTTCATCAAATAGTAATTCATCTACCTAGACTCTAACATCACAGCTTGGATACAAGGATGCTGTGGGAGACATGATGTCAAAAGCCTTGCTAAAGCCAAGGTAAATGACATCCACTGCTCTCCCGTCATTCATAAATCCAGTCATTTTATCATAAAAGGCAATCAGGTTGTTGAAGCTGTCTTTTATCCTTGGTAAATTCATGCTTATTGTTCCATATGGCTTTTTTCTGCTTTGTGTGTTTCACCTTTATGTGCCCACAAATGGCTTTAAGAGGACTTACTGCATGATTTTCCCAGGGACTAAAGTGAGGCTGACCAGTGTGCCTTTTTTGATGATGATGATGATGCCTTTCTCCAGGCATTGGACACCTCTCCTCATCTCTGACTTTTTGAAGATAGTAGAGAATGGCCTCACAATGACATAAGCCAGTTGACTTAGCATGCTAAGATATATCTCAATTGGTCCAATGGACTTGTAGGGGCTGAAAATTTCACAAGAGATCCCCAACTGTGATCAGGTTCCATTACTGGTAGTTTGTCTCTTCCTTGAGCTGTGTCTGTAGACACAAAGGCCTGAGAGACCTTGTTGATGAAGACCAACTTCAGTTTCACTGCAACAGGTAATGAATAGGACAGACATTTGTGACTTTACAACTACATTTTTGCTGTTTAGAGTGGTAAAGATAATATAAATAGTACTTCCTTCACATTTCCATGAGCTTTGGATTCTTCTCTAGAACTGTGTTGAGTTTTGAACTTAAGAGTCCCAAACATTATCTCCCTCAACTAAGGATTGTACTAGAGACGGACATGCACATGAGCTACCTTCTATTTTTTGCCTATATATGTCTGAAGGACATGGTCTTAAAAGCAGGTTTTAAGAGGGTTCAGTAGTGTTCCAGTACATATGTGGTCTTCCCAGCCACTAGACCTGGGGAATAATTTGTGCTTCAACTTACACAGAAGTCTGCTAGCATTTACTGTGATCTTGGATTCAGCATGTGCCATTCTGTTTCCCTGAAAGGAGGGATACTACAGGATCTAAGACTTCTAATTAATTGCTTCCTTCCAGCCCTATCATCAGTCCTCATCAATACTCCTAGATGATTTCTGTTTGCCAAAATCTCTAAGGACATGGCCTGTGAAATATCTTCAATGTTAACATATTGGAGTTTGGGACAGCACATAAGACCTCTAGCTTTTCTCTCCTATCTTTGCAGTGTCTTGTAGCAAAGATATTTATAGATGACATCACAACTGTCTACTACACCAATAAGAAGAACAATCCCTTTCCCAGTCTTCATCTGGCAAGAAAACTTTAGCAGTTATACATGTAAATCCAAATCTAGAAGGAGAACACAAAGGCAAACTCACTCAACAGGAGACAAGATCAATAAAAGTTATAGTTTAAACCTGTGCTGACCAAAGAACTTATTTTTCACAGATTGACTTGCTCACAGACCTTTTTGCAGCCACCACAGGCCATGGTACAGAAACAGGTTTTCATTCTGGAATGCTTTTCTAATGCACGAAAGATATTGCTAGATGCCTTCATTTCCATTCTTCTGATCTCCAAGTAAATTGGAAATCAAAGGAGATGTAGCTGTCATGTCAATAGACATAGAGCATTTATTTCTGACAGTGCTGTTCAGAGACCACTGTGCTTAATCCCTTAACTCCTTTTTTGAGGCTTCCAATCTAGAGGCAACTTTAATAATAATCAGCTCATTAAAGCGTATAATTTTTTATTTCAGAGGGACTGTGCTATCCTTTTGCAAAATGGGAAGGGTTTGAACCCAAAAGGTTATCAACAGGCATATATATTTTACTGATTTTTTTAACCCTTCACCTCATAAAGGCCTTTCTCTTCTACGGTATTTTCTTTAAAATTTACAGCTTAACTGTGATTTCCATATAAAGGCATAAAAGAAGAATGAATATGTTAACAGTTATGTAGAGGACAGAGCAGTCTTTCTTCACCTTACAGTCACATCCAGGATTCATGAAAGACGTAGAAATGCATTCTTCTTCTCTAAATGTGTTAATTTGATATCACCCATGGCTGAATGAATTGCTGATAGGTCTTCTTTTTGAGTTTCTCATTGAAACTTCTCTTGGTATTTCTAAACTAAAGTGGCCTTTCTGATAGAATTATGAATCTGCTGTATCGATTGGCACTCTATTAAAGTATATTTTTATATAGAAATCCACTGTAGTAGTTTCTATACTGTAGACCTTTCAACATATAAATATCACACCATTTATTTGTAATTATAGGGAGAAACCACATATTCCTGGATAGAAAAGTAAGTTCAGTCACTAAGATAGTAAGATAGTAATTAAGTAAGATAGTAAGTTCAGTTGATACCTTCCTACTGAATGGCTCTATGAAAAGGCCTGTTTTTCAGGACATGACTGGGGTCAGGGGATTGCCGCATTTGGAGATCTACACAGTATCACTTGGTATTTCTCACCAGTTTTTCATAGACATGATTACCTGTTGAAATGCCGTGCTAATATTTAGTAGGGGAATAGTCTACCAGTACATGTTTACCTATGAGCACTTTGCCTGCTCTGCTTCTGGCAGAATATTATGTGTTAGTTTCCCACACAGGGAATGCATAAAAAATCCTGAAGAAGAACTAGTATTATTAAGAGTTTTCCCTGCGCACACCCATTGATCTTCCCCTAAGCCCCAGAGTCCCAGATGACTTCAGAGCTTTGTAGTCAAGGAGAATTGAAGAAATTTAAAGTGTCTTCTCCTTTTGAATAAGAGAAATCACATGCATGCATGATCTCTCACACTCCTGTGAAGTCTAGGGGTTTTTTTAAAGCAGTTCTGAACAAGTTCCACTGTTCGCGATCAAAAATGTCACATCCTTTCACGTATGAATATGCTAGTTTATATTTAAGAACAACAGTTGTTGGTAGGTGAATCTAGTCTTGCAGTGTCATCGTTATTGTAGGAAGTTTTAAAGAGGGCAAATGGAGCAGCTTCCTCCCTTCTATATCCTTGCTTATAAAAGAAATGTACAGTTTGCATTTGTTGTTACCCTAAAACCTAACTTTCAGTGGTCTCAAAAATCTGAGGCTCTGGGATTGCTACATCTACGATTTGGCAGCTCTTATTCAGATTTCCAGTAATTTTATTCCAGGAAAAAAATTGTCCCCTGCTAGGACAACATATTGTGCATCAGTTTCCTTCTGCAGGCAGACACTCTTTTTTGTATGCATAATGCACTGTTTCCATCTGAAACTGTAAAATAAAACTGGAATAGTAAAGTTGTATACTTTAGTACAACAAAAACAAAAATCGTAACAGTTATATATTTTAGTACAGTTGAAGAACAGATTTCGTTGTACTCTTATTATGTAGTTTGTTTTGCTGAGAAATACCCTACGGTCCATCTCCTCCTACATACTCACTCAATGCATTTTTAGTATTCCCTATTAAATAACCTTGAAAATTAACTTCTCCTGTTCCCCTCTATCATGTTATTTTGCAGCTATCCTTGCGGCAAACTTCACTTCTGTTCCTCCTACTCGCTGGCAAAGCTTCTTCCCGCAGGTTTACTTCTGTAGCTTTCCTCTTCATTTCACAATCTTAAAGATGAAACAAGAAGCTATTTGTTTCTTGTTTTGGGATATCTTAGACATTTTTCACACATGAAATAACAAGAACGCTGAGTGAGTTTTTCTCCCTGATGCTTCTGGAAGAGACTTTGAGACATTGTGGGCAGACCACTAGCATTTGCATCCCATACAGGAGATGTTTACTGTCAACAGAATGCTCATGTATCTCTCTGGATTTGACTTCAGCAGTTATCAACAAAAACAAAACATTAAACAAATAAACAATCCTAATGCAAAGTGCATTTTCTTGGGAACATATTTTGATTTTATATTTCTGGATGGCATAATCACAAACATCATACAGTATGTGTTCTAGGAGAAGCTGTAGATGAGCTATGAAGAATAAAAATTTATAAAGATAAAAGGAAAAAGTAACAGTGTTTTTATATATTATAATTCTAACAAGGAAAAAATGACCCTAACTGTTTTTATGTGTTCCCCACCCTCAATTTTCCATAGTATAGTTTTCCTTTATCTATTTCCAGCAATTTAGGGAGTCACAAAGTAAGTATTGAAAAACTAATAATAATAATAATAATAATAATAATAATAATAATAATAATAATACACTCAGAGCAATCCTACCTCTGTAAAGGACAGGCTCTTTGTTTTTCTTGCCTAACATTTTATTACTAGGGATTCATGCATGACTTTACAGTCTTTGTTCTTCAGAGTACATCTGCTCCTGCTGTTTGTTCACCACCTGAAATCATAATCATTTGTTTGTGACATCACAATTAGTTACTGTGAAGATGATTAGATTGTCACCAACAGATGATTATGATTTCAGATGGTAAATGAGCAGCAGGAGCAGATGAACTCCCAAGGAACAAAGATACTTGATCTCATGCAATTTTCTCAGTAAAAAAAGAAAAAGCAGTGAGAAAAGAGCAAATAGATATTCAGAAGTTTCTTAAATCTGTGATGATAAAATTTGAACATTTTTCCATAAATAACATGTATTTTAGTATTTTTAAAAATCTACCTAAATAATAAGAGATTAAGAATATAAGAAAAATAAAAAATAGGAAAATACATGCGTGTTATTGTAAGCCCTAACTGAATGGTTACGTCAAATTCTTACTTAGATGTTTCTTTACTGGTTTTGTGGGAGAAAATAAATGCAAAATAAATCATGTATTTATGGAATTTTGCACAGTAATACAATTTCACTTTGGAGGAAACAAAATGTATGTGAACTTTATAGTTCTGGCCCTCACTAGTTTTATAAAGACTTCTTTTTATAGTCCTCTACATGTTTATTTTTCAACTGGGGATTTTGGTGAAGACGTCCAGTAGATAATTTAATACCCCAGTATTTCCATGAACAGTAACTGAAGTCTACAGTTTGGGAACAAAGTTTTTGTTTTGTATTTCAGACATTTTTAATTGGAGTTTATAAGTGTTACATTTTGCTGAAATATGTAATTCTTTTGGGTTTATTTAAAAGGTGATTTGCAGTGGATTGTATGCATTTTTGCTCACTAAGTACTGCTGTTTCCTTGGACATCACTTTTGAATTGCTTCCAAACTTACTAAACTTCATCAATTATAATACACTCTTGCTAAGAGTTAGATTGATACATTGCTAAACATTTGTTGAATTATTTGTCATTATGAATAGAAACCACAGTAAGAGGGGTTGACAACACCATGTATTTGATGAAGCACAGGCCACAGAACAGTAGTTTTCCATCTGTTTGGTCTGGGTTTTTTTGTTTTGTTTTGTGGGGTTTTTTTAGCAAACATACTGTCAGGTGAACATTATACCATTACTGTGTGTTTCAGGGAGCACTTCCATCAGCTAAGCCACTTGTCTATACTCTGTATGTCTCACGACTTTGGCTAGAGTCTCTTATAGCAGTTGGTTATGTTTAAATAACACCTTGCCTCTGTAGCTGCTGAGTTGATGTGCTAATTTTTTTTTGTTAAAAAAAAAGGATTCACCCCATCTTCTAGCAAGGGTCTTTCTTAGATAACTGTATTTTCTTTCTAACTGAAGACATAGGAAAATTAAATTTAGAAGCAGAGGAGATTTGTTCAATTTTGGTTTTCCCTGAGTTATTGAAGCTAGGAAGTCTATGCTGTATTTTCCATTATTAATGTGTCATTTAACGTGTTCTTTTTCAGTTTAATCTAGCAATGAGAATGAGATAATGTATCCAGAATAATACTAATTAAATACTTCTTGCATATATTTTTTGAAACAGTTGAAAAAAACTTCTGAAACACCTAACATTAAAAAACACCTCATATTAACAAAACAGGGAAGGGAGTGTGGTTATTTTTTCCTTGCTGTTTTGAGAACTAGTGGCAAGATCCAAATCAGCATTTTTGTGTGTAAGTGGGATTTGGGCACAACTCAGGTGTGTAAGATGACAACTGCAATTGGTCCTCCTCCTTTTCCTATGTTTCCCCTTTTGAGATGCTCAATTAGGTGCTTAATGTACTGCAAGTTTTGCATCTTCAGATGTAATGCTTTCTTTGCTGAGTTTAGAGTACAGAGTGTATTTCTAAAGTACCTAGTGTTTTAAACACGTGCACAGAAAGTTGGGAGACTTAGATTTAGTTTTTCTTCTTCACCAGAAGGAGAGTATTCATGGGGTGCAGAGTAATCTAGATAATAGCAGCTGCCTTTTGGAGATGTGTATCTAATATCATTATGACTTGCAGACAGAAAATAAAAAATCAGGTGCTGTCAAAATGCAAGAAATCCACAGAGAAGGAGTGATCTAAAGGAATCATGACTTTGTAGTCTGTCTGTTGATTAAAGCACTTGTGAGTGGAGGTGCAGATATGTATTCTGGTGTTCCCTGGCTGGTTTACAGATATTATATTCTACATATTTTAGACACAGGTTAAAAAAAAAAAGTGTTGCAAGCAGCCTGCCGCCTGGTTCTTGAGTAGTATGGATTGTGCATATGTAAGAAACATACACTTGGGCTGTGAGGCTTGTGGTTTGGATGCCCTCAGGCTGAGAAGGAACCCCAGTCAGCTTTCTAGGAGACTGCTTAACCATTAAACTCTTGATGTAGAAAATGTATAAAGAGGGAACAACCACCATGACAGCAGATAGCCAGCTCTGTGGGTAGAGATAATTTCAGAGAAATTATCCTTTCGCTTTTCCTGGTCCCCTGAAATTCCTATGTGAATTAAATTTGTTCAAGGTTGCTAGTCTATTCTTTTGGAAAAAACTGCATGTGAAATAGCAACACAGAGCTCTTTTTTGATGTTAACTCTCAAATTCAGATTTAATAATGTAATTCTGCAAACTATCTGCATTTGGATTTCTGTCTTCAGCCAAGCAAATGGAGCAGTATCACACAATTAACCTCAATACTGTGTTTCTCTAAATACTTTCACTTTTCTGAAGTCTTTTTTTGTCTTTTCCTACTCCCTTCCTCCCAACCTGGAAGCCACCGTGTACCTCACCCTTAGTCTAGGATAATAAAGTTGTTGAAGAATTAAATCACTTGAACTGAGGCTTTACTGCTGTCAGAACCAAGACTTAATTCTCCACTCTCTCCTCCATCCCCTTTCCTTTACATCAAACTTCTTATCCCTATGACTTCCACTCCCCCACCGCTTTCTCCTCCTCTGATTTGATCTTCACTCATACCTATGCTGTGCTTGTTGATGTCCCCCTTGACCTTCTTAGCTTCAGCAACCTCTCTATCCTTGTCCAGTAGACTTGCTCATTCTTTCATCTCTTCTGTGTGTGGGTCATGCCTTTGTTTTCATCATCACAATTCTTATTCCCCTCTTAATCTGTTAATGAATAGTCTTGCCTGCATAGGTCATCTCCGGTTGCACTTACGCACTCTCCTAATTGCTTTACCCCCTCAAAAATCACTTTCTTCTAGCTTTTACAAGCAGCTTCATGTGCCAGCTCACTAGCTTGATTTGCTCCTGCTCCAAATTTGCTGATCATCTTTACTGATAAGAATACTGTCCTTTCTTCTGCATTTAGGTTGGTTGTTTTCAGAGCCTGCTTCATCTTAATCTTAGGTTATCTTGTACACTGATCTATTGTTGGAAACTTATGATGCAGAAATTATCATGTAAAAATAGTGGTGTAGGTGTTTTGTCTGTCTATTTCATAGAATATCCTGTAGAAATTTCCCACTGCCAACACTAAGTCTTTTTTTTACCAAAATCTTATGTTCCCAAGCAGGAGTAAAGCTGTGGGGAGGTTTCAAAGGACTTCCTCACATGAGTTAAGCACCAAATGTTACAGAAATTTATACAATTTAAGTATTCTGCGATACTGCAATTTCCTATTTGGCTGTACAGAAAATGTTCCATAGAAATTAAGGATATCAAGAACTGACTTCATGAAGAACTAAATAGTATTTACTTCAGTGTCATGGTTATTTTAAGGTTAAATAAACTAGTATTTTAATGAGTGACTTTATATAACATCAGTTTGTTTAAGGTCATGTAGATGAGATCTTTTGATTGAAGGACATCGTGTAATGACAAAACATTTTTTCATGTCTGAATATTGCAGTAGCTGGTGACTTAGAAATACCACAGATAGCTGTATTAAGTAGGTAATGATTGCATCTTGGTATTTCAAGCCAAGATTGTGTGTAGACAATTACTGAGAACGCAGTGGCCATACTATTTGCCTATTCAATTGTTTGGCTGGCGTTTTCTGAGTTCCTACTGAGGTAATAAAACAAAATTTGAAAATATTCTAGTATATAAATAGGCTTTTACAGTGAGTGGAGTATAAAACAGTAATTTCTTTTTATGATAATATCTACATTTTTCAGTCTTGTTATTGAAATAGTTATTTGGTTTTGTAAATTCTCTTTTTTGCTCTCAGTGGATTTCTAATGGGCCATATTCTAGGGCATGTTGAGAACCTGCCAGTTCTATGGAGGAATTATTGCTTGTGGAAGTCCTCCATGTCTCTTAAGGTTTTGTCATTTTAACTTAGATAATAGTGAAGTCAAGATTAGACCTGGGTCTAACTTTTCCTGCTTAATGCCTTACTACAAGATTTTGCCACGTACTTTAAGCAGCACAATGTGAGGCGGCGGCTTTACTCAATGTGAATACAGGTAGCATAATCTGAAAGAAAGCTTTTGGTGGATTATCTATCAAGTATTTCATTCAGTTTCAAAAATAGTGATTCTCTCTTTGTGATAGGTCATTTCAAATATCAGGGTGTTAAACTTTATGAGCATGTCATATACAGAATTATATCATGGTTTACCTTGCATCATTACACAAGCCATGAAAGCACTCCTTCATGCTGGTGCCCCATATCACTGGTTGTAGTGCAGGGAAGAGCATGTGCTCTTCAGCGGTGTCAGGGGGAGTCATACACCAGCTGACACTGCTTCTGATGCACCAACAAGTATAGCTTTCCTGTAGGACAGGTGAGAGCCTAGGGAGAAAATTGTAGTTCTCTGAGAAAGAATAAAGTTGTGGTTTAAACCAAGTATATTTGGTGATATTGTCAGTCGTTCTCCTTCCTCATCCCATTCTCCATGCAGAAAGTCCCTCCGATGGTTAGTTTTGTTTTCCATGAACTCCAGAAGGGATGAAGGTCCAGACAGTGGAGGACCCTTTTGTAGAAAGGTCCCCAGGGGACCCTAAAGAGAAAGGGTTAGGGATAAAAATAACACCACTCCAACATATCTTTTGGAGACTGCCTCTATCACTGCTGCTATGAAAAGAAGTGGAATCAAAGCACTAAGATTACACTTCAAGGGGAAGGCTTGTGAAGGATAGTTGGGCCATTTTGTATCTTAATTGTACACTTGCCTTGGAGTCTAAACTGTTTTGCAGTTGTCTGATATGTGACAGCAAAATTAGACAATGGAAGATCAAGACATTTACTCTTAGGTAAGAGAGGTCTTTGGTGTGGAGTTTTCGGAGACTTCAGAAGATTATGAGAGACTGCTAACAATTACCGCCAAGGATGAATAAGACATGTTTTTCAAATGTTAGTGATTACGTTGCATAGCTAGCCTGCATGTTTTCGTAGCACATTTGCCCACAGGTTTAAATAATATAAATGGAAATCATTTTAACATGTTTCATGAATGTACCTCTAAGTTAATGTCCAGCAGAAGGTGCAATGGTCTAAATGGTAGTATTATAGATCCTGTGACTCCAAATAATTACAGTGCTACCTTTGGAGTATGGTGAAGTTAATATGGGATAAGTATTTAGTGGACATAAAAATCCAAAATTTTTTTTAGCTGAAAGACTAACAAAAATATGAAAATATTCACCTAGAAGTGTTCTCCTGCAATGCATAAAGGTGTTAGAGGACAGTATTTCTTTCTCCCATGTTTTTTTATTAAAGTGCTTGTTTCAAGACTAATTACAATAATTTCTGAAGAGTTCTTTTGTTCTTACACTTACTCTGTTGATGTCACACTCCTTGTCTTGTGATAACAGCTTTACTACTGTAACTAAACTATTATATATATACACACTCTTCTACAATTCAACAGAGTTGAAGTAAGCAGACAAGAGTAAGGAATGATATTAAAAAAATCCTCATTAATATATTAAAAATAGATAATGAATTACACTTAATATATGCTTGATAGAAGTTTTCAGAGAGACCAAGTTTTTATTGGCTTTTTAAAACAAGTTTGTAAGAAGCTTCATGAAACATAGGCCCTGAATATAAAAAGTTAATAGCTTGCAACTATATTAATGCAATGTCTGGAATATTACATTACTTTGTTTCCAGAGATAATCAATGATGGTAATATAATATCTGCCTCTCAGAGCCTATGTATGATTTAAATTAATTATTGCTTACAAAGCACTTTGAAGTCTTTAGCAGAAAGGTGTTGCATAAGTGTAAAAGTACTATTATTAATTTAACATCACCATTAGAGTAAAGTCAGTACTTTAGGAGCATTTGCTATACTCTGCTCAATATCTTTTTATTCATCATATGCTGCATATTAGTTATTTTAACATTTAGAAAGCTTAGTAATCTGGAAGTATTCCAAACCATTGTTCCAGACAGCAGTTAGATATTTGGGTGGATCATGTAAAAACAGTGAAATGGCTGAGAAAGCATGTAAAATGTTTGTTTTAAGTAATATTACATCAATGGAACAGACATCTGCAGCACTGGACTTGATTTTAAACTTCTTTAAACTTTTTTTAAGTTAATGTTGTACTATGTTTTTCTAAAATTGAGCTGGGGGGCTAATATACTATTTCTAAACAAGTATACTGTTTTACCTTTTGTTCAATTTTCATTTCTGTTTCTCAAATATTTATAGGAAATCAGCTTTGCAGTGGGCAGATCTTAGGAGGTGGTGAACACCTGCCACTCAATATTATTGTTGCTGTTCGGTTTTGTAACCTAATGTCAACTGTCAATATCTGTATTATCTATTTTAATTTTCATTCATGTTTTCTCTTGTATAAGACTATTTAAAAATATGAGCAGTGATAGCCCTTGGAACTTAGAGCCTCAGAAAAAAGGGTGTAAAATCACTCTTATCATATAGTCATTATGTGCTATAAAATAATGCTGCTTGTTTACCCAGTTGTTGTTATCTATAAAGTTATATTCTAAATTGTCCCAAATGGAGAAAAAGAAATTTTAGGGACCCTGTCCTCCATCTTTCCCAGTAGCATTCTCTTGAATTTGTGCTTAGCTCTAGAGTTCAGCACAGGGTCCACTGGCTTTGGAGCCAGTTGTAAGACTGGGTAAAACACCTTTAGAGTCCAACCAGGCTCCCCAGCCCCAGGAAGGTAGGTGGGGAGAGCAATCAGGTGAATAACAGATACTTCTTTGTGAATGGTATATGCTGATGTTCCAGTTTTCTGAAAGCAATATTAATTTAAAAGCCAAATGTGTGAGTAAATCAATTAAAAGATTCACCTGTAAGCACTTTGCTGAGTCAGCAGTGAGGAAGTTCGATTTTCACCATGTACTTGAAAATGAGGATATTAATTACTGGTAATATTTTTTGAGTGTTCTCCTTGTGGTAGACATTGTATTTAAAATACTATTAGGATTAGAGGAATCCTTTCTAGGTAACTGGAAATTAATTTTCTTCTCTTCTTTGAATTTATTCTACATTTTGAGATGAATTTAATATGTACTGTGAATGAATTAAGCATTGAACCCTTTGATTTCTCTTGGGATTACTAAATCAGTTAACAAATAGGGTTATCAATCCTAGAATGAAATGCCATATGGCTCAGGTTCACCCATGTTATTTTCAGATATATGCTAGAAGATTAAAATATGCTATTAATATGAAATTACACATTTCAACCTCATTTTTCAATTTATTAATAATAAGAAAGAGCTTTTCCTCTTATATCAGCAAACTGGGTACTCATGTTTCCAACAAATGCTTCATTGTATATGAAAA
Organism: Haliaeetus leucocephalus; assembly: GCF_000737465.1. Taxonomy (NCBI): domain Eukaryota; kingdom Metazoa; phylum Chordata; class Aves; order Accipitriformes; family Accipitridae; genus Haliaeetus; species Haliaeetus leucocephalus. The sequence goes on from NW_010972942.1 coordinate 5,386,451, forward strand.
CTAGCAAACTTCAGCCTTAATTCTGCACGTTTCCACGCACAGGAATATCAGCAAAATTGATCAAGTATGTACTCCTGGTTTTAAGCAGGTTTAGGGCTGAGATGTTTTCTAAAAATATATTAAAAAATTTGAAATGTAAACAAATTATCCCTAATTTACATGTCACTGGAAATATTTAAAAGTAATTCACATGAATAAATTTAGATCTTCTTAGTGTTTACCCTAACTCCTATTGATATTAATGATGACACATGCTTTCCTTGTTCAGTATAAATGTTGTCCAAGGCAAGTAGCTATTTGCAAACTATAGGATGCCATATAGGCAGCTAAATAAATAAATAAATAAATAATAAATTTCTCTTCATTGAAGAGCAGTCAGTCACATAAGAGTCATTATCACAGTAACGATGTGGCTGCAGGGCAATTTAAGGTTATTTAAACACAGGCTGCCGTTGTAATTCAGCGAACACTTTAAGCCAGCACTTGAGGCAGTGCTGCTACCACAAGAAGCCATCCTGCCCTTCTTTTGCCTCCAACAGCTCATTCTCATGAGCATCACTGCATGGTCCTACAGGTGCTGGTGCTGGGACAAGCAATAGTGCAGCTGGAGAGTACAAACAGCAGCTGTAGGTAGGAGAGAAAAGAACTACTTCTAGTGGCAACAAGTGCTGACATAGGCTAATTTAAGTTATTTGTGAAATAACAGCCTAAATTATTGTACCAGGTAGGAGGCAGAAGATTGTAGTGAAATAATGATTGTGCTACTATTTTGAAGTAGCGCTGTTCCTTGTGGTTTGTAGATCTCCAAACCTTATTTGTTCATGTTGTGTATTCTGTACTAGCCGCAAGCCCAGGTTTGTGCCTTCTTAAAAAGAGGGGGGGAAGAGGAAGAAGAGGGACACTTCAGATCTGCTTTGTTTCTAAATAAATAATGTAATTCATTTACAGTTACTGTGGAAAAAAAAGATATGGCTTCTAAATGCTTACTTTGCTTTCCACTGCAAAATACGTTAATTAAAATTGTCTACACGTCAAACCCATTTTTGAATAATGAGAATGATCTTTGTTTTTATTTTCAGCGCCAAAGGGAATACTCCATCTCTCTCCTGATGTTTATCAAGAGATGGAAGCAAGCCGCAACAAATCAGCCCCTGGTACCACTGTAAGCTATTTGTCGTCCAAAGAAATGAGCCAGACTTCTAGCTCTTTCTTCAGCATATCTCCTACAACAAATAGCACAGCTACGATTGCCAGGGAACTTCTCATGAATGGAACGTCCCCAACTGCCGAAGCCATAGGTCTAAAAGGAATATCTCCTGCTTCCCCCTGTTCTGCAGTGCAGCCTTCAAAACAGCTGGAGTATTTGGCAAGGATTCAAGGCTTTCAGGTATGGGAGGGGGAAAATGAAGCTCTTCAGCCAGAATCATAGCATTGCCATCAAGGTTTCACTCTTGCCCTCTTGAATGTGGGCATGCATGTAACTTATCTTGTAAAATTAGCTGGTGTCCAAGGCAGTTTCTGGGTCCAGGAGATACAACCCTGCACCAATATACATGTCCCTCCTTCTCTTTTTTGTTCCTTCCTTCCATTCACCTTACTGCAGGCCATCTTTCTCTTCTTTGTTTATTCTCCTTAAATAATTACAGGCTTAAATTATGCTTTTTACTTGCACTTCTTTGAGAGTCTTCACCTCTTGGCATTAGAAGCTTTACATACTGCTCTGGCGTTGGTTTCTCTCTTCAACTGATCCAGAAGGTACTGACGCACCACCTTAACTTTGCATTTGTCTTCTGGGCTGGGTCGTTAAAGCCAGCTTCCCCCCTGCACCTCTTAGTTGTAACCTGTAGAACGTTTTCATCAGAAGGTGCAGCCTAGGAGCAGACCTGGTGCCAGAGCAATGCAGAATGTTTATGACATCACAGTCAATACTAGAGAATGTAAGATGAACCATGCTGGGTCAGCACATGAGTCCTTCAGCACTGATAACCTGTATCCAGCAATGGCAAGTACCCTACATTTCATGGGACAGTAGCAGCCTCTGTAGTACATCCAGTCTTTTCTGCAGTGTGGAAGAAGGGAAAAGGAAGCCTCTTCCCAATCACCATTACATGCAAAATTACACATGTATATGGGTAGTAGCTCATTTTACTCTGTTGCACCATTGGGGAATAGGACCAGCTATATAGAAATATTGTTTTTCCTGTCATAGGTTTTTGTTTTGGTTTGGTTTTTTCCTTTTCAGAGTTGTGAATTTGTTTCATTTGAAAAGTTGGTTTCGTGTGTTCTAGCATATGTAATTTGATCATGTAACCAAATTCTGGAAATGGGAGGTTTCTTTTAGAACTTTTGCATGCCTGATAATGATTTTTTTCATCGCAGCCCATGTAATTTACCAAGTATGCAGTTGTTGGAAGTGAAGGAGGCTGCTAGCACTCGAGAAATAGTGTCAGATGTTCTGTTGGCATAAGCAGCATAGTTAAATTACATTTGCATACATCAGATATCACCAGTTGTGGATTTGACCTAACGCTGTTTCTGTCTAAAGTGTACGTTCAGCTTTCTTTTGGTCTTTATTTTTAAAATGTCATTTTTGATTCATTAGTTTGGATGTCTCTTAATGCAAGAAACGGTAAAAGCCTAAGTCTCACTGTAGTAGAGTTAAGCTGCTAATAGGAATTCAGTTTTCCTGAGTTCCATTTGTTACCTGCCTGCAGTAGAAACAGATGAATTCTGATGAAAAGAAATTCAATCCATGAAGTTTTCACTGCTCACTTTCACATCTTGTCAGATTGCTTGTGTCTACTAGTAACACTTTATTTTCATAGAACCGATGCACAATTTATGTTACTGTTTTGATTCCTACTTGCCTACAGTATGTGGTTACTGTAAAATGATTAGTTGTGTTTTTCCTGTTTTTTTCATGTTTTGATTCTAGATGCTTATGTAGAAATTGTTTTTAAAGGGTCTTACCTTGAGCCAAAAAATATAATCCATTTCATCCGTAAACTAGACTACTACTTTTTACTTGGCCCTGATACAAACCAAGCAGTTTGGTAGAGAATCTCGATTATTAACATCAGTCCGCTGGGTATGTCACTGATGGTTTTACATCATCTTAGCATGCTTTTTAACACCTCGCTTGAATAAACCTGGTATTGATGTGAAACTCTGCCACTGCTGGGTGGCTCATCTGAGGTGGAGCAGTGAACAGAATCTCTGTGGGAAATGGCTCAGTGGCCTGTCAGGTGCATATCACAGGTCTCTTCACCATTTCAGCCTAGAAAGCTCTTTGTGTTTAAGAGTTTAAAAGCCGATTTCTTTACAGGTTAACTTTCTCAGGCATATTTACTAAGCAGAAAACTACTGCATTTGCAAACAGCTAGCTTGTTTCATGTTTCCTGAATGACCCAAAATGATTTTAAATTGTAGCATGTATTTGTATTCTGGTCCGGATGATAACCATAGTTTTGTCTTTCATTGAAGAACGTATACATTCTGTTCTGTTACAATGTATTTTTGAATTTTTAAAAAAATCAATAAATACTCATATGATGTTTCATTTGTAAATGTAAAAAAATGTTATTTTCTTATTTGAATGGGTTTTTTAAACTTCTTTAGCTGCAGGGGACGTCTTTAAAATGTGGTTACTTAATTTAAATTCTTCTGAACTGTTTGTATATGATCTCAGCCATGTTCTATTGTAAGCCTTTAATATTAAGAGTTATTGGGACCAATCTATGGAAAAGTACTAAAAAATTATATTTTTATGGTTTATGACTTATTATTCTAAAGATACTTGTAATTGATAAGCAGTAGCTCATTGTCACTGGAAAACAGGTGTTTAGCTTGGATACTTTCAAGGCTCAGGCTTCAAATTACCAGCAATAATTAAACACAAATACTTAAAGCAAGCCTTTACAAACTCTGAATAAAGCATTTTTAGTGCTTGCTTCATATTTATGAATACGATCTACCAGTTAATTCTTTTGCAGTCTTTGCCCAGAGATTGTTTAAAGGAAAATTCAGCTTTGGTAAAATTGTTATTTTTAAGTGACTGTGGTATTTTGGTCATTGTTTTGTAACTAGATTAGGAAAGTTACAGTTATTTCTGCTGACTGTTTAAGTGCAGTAAATTATTCAGAGAGTTTGTTTAAATGGAAACATTTAGAGAAGCTGTTTACATGTGAATAACATGAGCCTCCAGTTTTTGCTGAGGCAAAACACAAGTTGCAGGTAGTCCAATAGGAAATTCCCCTGGGAGTTTCCATGAAGCAAAGATCGTAAAACTTAAAAAAGCCATGACTGAGTGCCCACAGTCAGTCTCAGTGCGCGGCTGCAGCCATACTTGGCTTGCTGCATTGGCAGGATTTAGCAATCTTAACTTTTTCTCTGTAGTGACTACATAATAAAACCTCGCACAGGATATAGTTTCTATGTGATGTATTCCTTTGATTGCAATGGTTACACAATTTATATCTTTTTTTCCCCTCCTCTACATTTGTTCAGTGCTTAACTGTTCCATTTTATACATTGATGGATTTAAATGTTTTGGGGCATTTCCAAATGTTTCTCATTTCCCCAACCAGTAGCAAAGACATACATTTCTGAGTGACTGCACGCACAAGAGAAGTTCTGCTGGACACTCTCGAGTCAGGTTTACTTGTGGCACATACATTTTAGCTTATGGTTTTGAGTTGTCGGCAGAGGTGGGCCTAAACTAAATTTCCACACTTTGTACGAGGGTTGACACTGAGCTCAAACCCTTCCCTACAGTGGCTTTAAACAAAACAAACACTCATTTTGCTTTGTTGGAGGTTGGATTTGGAAATCAGTCTAGGAGTGCTTGGATCTCACTGCTGAGATACATATGTGAGGAAAATTTCAGGGAAATTCAACCCTCAGTGAATTTCAAGGAAAGAATGTAATTGCAAATTTCTTGGAGCAGGTCAAACTTCAAAAAGCACCTAAAAACCATTTTCAAATTTGCCACATGCACTATAGATGCTAATAGCAAGTCATTTAGAGGTGTAAAATCATCTAAAAAGGTGGATGCTTCTTGGGATTTTCATAAACATCTGTGCAGATTAGGTACCTGACTTTCGGTTCACTTGTAAGCCTGGGCACCCTACACAGTGTTTTGCAAATTTGGGCTGTTGTCCCACACTGTGAACTCATTGCCTGAAGTCAGTCATACCTTTGAGACTTCTGCCCTGTACTGTGTTGTCTGATGCAGACATGTCCTCATGTGCTGTGGGTTGTCATTCTGGTGTGAGTGATAACTGTACTTTCCTCAGTGTCTTCTCACCGCTTTTGCTGAAGGATGTAGTCACTGACAGGAAGAGCAAAAAGGGGCAAGTCTGGCTTCTTCAGACTTGGCATAGTATGTGAAACAGCCATCAGCCGTAGCTTAGATCGTGCTGTGACCGTTTCCTGGTCTCTCTCAGATTTAGCTGTGGCTGCTAACGAGTGCAGCACCACAGAACTGGTGCCTGGCTTCCCAAGTGAAGGACGGTGGATGACCTTCGCATCTGTCCTGCCTGAATTTGCGAAGGTTTGTGAATCCCAATCCTGTTTTTACCCAAGATCTCTTTCTCTTTGACCAATAATAGCCCATGTGAACCTCATGAAGATCAACAAGGCCAAGTGCAAGGTCCTGCACATAGGTTGGGGCAATCCCAAGTGCAAATACAGGCTGGGCAATGGGTGGATTAAGAACAGCCCTGCGGAGAAGGACTTGGGGGTATTAGTGGATGAAAAACTGAGTATGAGCCAGCAATGTGCGCTCGCAGCCCAGAAAGCCAACCGTATCCTGGGCTGCATCAAAAGAAGCATGACCAGCAGGTCGAGGGAGGTGGTTCTCCTCCTCTGTTCTGCTCTCATGAGACCCTACCCAGAGTACTGCATTCAGCTCTGGGGCCCCCAACATAAGAAGGACATGGACTTGCTCAAGTGGGTCCAGAGGAGAGCCACAAAGATAATCAGGAGGCTGGAGCACGTCTCCTATGAAGACAGGCTGAGAGAGTTGGGGTTGTTCAGCCTGGAGAAGAGAAGGCCCCAGGGAGACCTTATAGCAGCTTTCCTGTACCTAAAAGGGGCCTACAAGAAAGCCAGAGAGGGACTTTTTAGAAGGGCATGCAGTGATAGGACAAGGGGTAATGGCTTTAAACTGAAAGAGGGTAGATTTAGCTCAGATGTAAGGAAGAAATTCTTTACTGTGAGGGTGGTGAGGCACTGGAACAGGTTGCCCAGAGAGGTTGTGGCTGGCCCATCCCTGGAAGTGTTCAAGGCCAGGTTGGATGGGGCTTTGAGCAACCTGGTCTAGTGGAAGGTGGCAGGGGCTTGGAACTAGATGATCTTTAAGGTCTCTTCCAACCCAAACCATTCTATGATTCAATGATTCTATAATATCAGGTTCACTGTCAGAACTTGTTGACAGTGTTCATGACAGTTAAATAGTTCCTGGTCTTTTTAATAAAGAAGAATTTGGGCCTGAAACTCTTTCTCAAGCAGATCAAGACACAGTCATGAAAATCAGATTTGAGTTCAGTGGGAATTTTTAATACAAAAGGAATGAACGAGGGATTCAGGGTTAAGCCTGAAGGAAATAATTGAGGTATAAATTATTATCATCACATCACAACTTTCATATCTTGAAATTTGATGCAGTTGCCTTTATGTTCCTTCATTAACCTTTTGTGTCCAAGTATTCTGACTCATTGATGATGGCTGAAATAACCATTTCAATTCAAAAGTTCTTTTCCAAAGCAGGTCACAATTAAGAAATGTTGCTTACTTAGTTAAATTAAAATTCATTAGACTTCACTAGATGGAAGCAGCTTTTCTTTTGTTAGTTCTTGTTCATTACATGACCCAGCAAAATATGCATACTTAATTTGCAAGAGCTCCCCGGGATTCTTGACATTAGCTATCTCCCTCCTTCTTTCTTACCTCTGAAGCTGTTTTTTACCTCAGTAAAAGCAACATCTTATCCCTTTTCAGTCTATCTTTTTCTCTTCCCACAGCAAGCGGGTTTTCTTCAATTGAAGTTTCATTTGTCTTTGCCAGCACATCAGGATATTTCTTTTTTATGATCTTCAGTATAACTTAGGACTGGAAAACTAAGACCAGATTGTTTACTTGTACAGGTTGTATCTCTGAAGGCAACAGATTGACACACCAGTTGTGGATTTGGGTAACAGGACTGCGGTTCGAAATTTTCCACAAACTTGTCACATTCACAAAAAAAGCCATGATAAATAAGATGGAGAAGGCTACAGCAAGACATTTACCAGTATCTTGAGCTCTTGAAGAGCACATATCTCTGAACTAGCTTTGAAAATTGAAAGAATTCATTGGTACAGATTGCAAGGTTGGGGGGGGGGGAAGAAGGGGAAAAACCCCAAGCATTCCCCATTGACTCCAGATTCAAATAGCTACAGTAAAGGAAATTATGAGACTTTCTTTATTGTTCCGGTGAGTAGAAATAAGGTGAAAGCATTCTGAGAAAAGCTTGGTATCGCATCTCATTCTAAGCAGAATCTTCCTGCTGAGGAGGCCAATGGGCAGAAATGAAAACACACTAACCAAGAATGCTGTGATGGAGGTGAAAGCTTCAATAAAGGCCTTTGAAGCAGCACGTTAAAGTGAAGCTTCCATGGCTTCCCAGAAAATCAGTGGGCATTTCCTGTCCCTGGCTGTCTGATGGGCTAAGGACTACCTTCCCATCCCAAATGTCCTGTCTCAGTTTTTACAACAGACGAGCTTTTTTTTGTTGTTGTTTTCACTTCCGTTCCTCTTTCAGGATAGGAAGCAGCAACTTCCCTTTGCTTCTTTCAGCCTTTCTCATGGCTCACTGCTTTGCATAAAGTGGCCCTCCACTGTGTCATTCACCTTCATTCTTCCTCCGTAGTTATCTACTGAGCCTACACTACAAAAGTTTTAGTTAGAAGTTTAATCGTTTTGTGGTGATTTTGTTCAAGTGATCATTTATTTAGGGGTGAAATGGAGCTGAGCGGTGGTAAACTGAACAAAAACCAAACCATCTCTTATGAGTCATGAATGGCTGATGTGATTTTCCTCAGATTCCCCCAAATCACTTTTGAGAAAAAAAAAGTAAAGTTTTACTGTGTTTTGCGGGGAAGGGTTCTATGTACTGAATCTATTATAATGAATATAGTTGTAACTATAGTATTAGTTGTCAGAGTCTATTTTCAAAGTTCCCTGCAGAGGAATGAATCAAAAGGTATGTTTTAGCAAGTCTCCAGCAAAAGCCAATAAGGGAGAGTGTAGCAAGTGCTAAAAACTAGAATGTAAACCCAGATGATACTGTTCTGTGCTTGACCATGTCAGCTGCAGAAAGGTTTGTGGCCACTGTCACCTTGGGACTGGAACACCAGAAAATGGGCTAGTTCTGGGGAGTACAAAAGTCTCATCACTCATTCATTAGGTTAGAAAAACCTAACAACAATTAAAGGAAGCTTTTGAAATTATAACATCAGGCTTCCTGGCATCATTAATGTAAAACGGATTTGAAGGCTATGTCAACAAACTGTTTTTATATAAATGCTTTCTTGAAGAAGATCTTATCTCCAAAAATCAGGAAAATTAGGATATTAAAAAATGAAGATGTTTGTAAAATAATGTTAGTGAATACTTTTGAAATAAGGCTGTTAAAGCAAATATTGCTTCATCCACATTTGGCGTCAACCCCCCCTATAATTCTATGTATATAACTGCATCTAACCCCCCCCCCCCGCCCCGCCCAAGGCATTGGAGACTTCTTTCCCAGCAGAATTGACCAGACTGCAAATATTAGTGAAATTTTTCTAAAATAGTAGTGTACAGTCAGGCCCAGAGGTAACTGTGATCAGCTGATTTGCTTTAATTTTAACACTCAAAAGGCGGTGGGAATTAATGACATTTATATTTAAAAATAAGTACTCATGAAACCCCTTGAAGTAGCTTGAGAGTGACTGTGCTGCTGTGTATTATCAATACCAGCTTCTGCAAAACAAGCTGTGGAGTCGGGCTTTTGGTTCCTGTCCCAGTGCCTTGGGTCTTAGTCAAGTTCACTAGCACTGTACCTGCTTATTGGTCAGATGGGTTTCTGTAAAATGATGTGTGGAATGATGTTGTGCTCTGTCATCACTGAAAGTGTTGAAATCTGAGCTTTTGCAGAAGGGTATTTATTATCTTCCAGTGTGTTTGTACTATGCCATGCTCAATGACCAGTACAATAATCTCAGCAGCGATGTTTGTCTCTTACCCACAGGGAGTTTAAACACCTTTAGAAATGGTTGACAAAGTCCTCATTATCTCAGTTTCTGTCTCTTCTGGATACTTTTTTTTTTCCTAATGTGAAGTTTGCACTTTCACCAATTACCAAACTATTGCCTGATGTTCAAATTACTATAGACTTTTGTTGTGGGTTAACCCTGGTGGGCAGCTTAAGCCCCACACAGCTGCTTGCTGACTCCCCTGCAGTGGGATGAGGGAAAGAATCAGAAAGGCATGAGTGAGAAAACTCATGGGTTGAGATAAAGACAAAAGCTGTGTGTGCAAGCAAAGCAAAACAAGGAATTAATTCACTGCTTCCCATTGGCAGGCAGGTGTTCAGCCATCTCCAGGAAAGCAGGGCTCCATCATGTATAATGGTGACTTGGGAACACAGATGTCATAACACCGAGTGTACCCCCTTCCTCTTTCCTTCCCTAGCTTTTATTGCCAAGCAGGATGTCATAGGTGTGGGATATCCCTTGGGTCAGTTGGGGTCAGCTGTCCCGGCTGTGTCCCCTCCCAACTTCTTGTGCCCCCCCAGCCTCCTCGCTGGTGGGGTGGGGTGAGGAGCAGAAAAGACCTTGACTCTGTGGAAGCGCTGCTCAGCTATAGTTAAAACAGTGTGTTATCCACACTGGTTTGGTCACAAAGCCAAAACATTGTACTATACAAGCTACTACGAAGAAAATTATCTCCACCCCAGTCAAAACTAGTACAGCTTTTTATGATTCACTGGCATCTTTACAGTTGTGTGCCACTGGGCAGAAGTTAGGAAATAGGAGATCTTTTATCCATGTGAACTTACAGTCATTGTGCTCTGAAGAAAACTTACACCCTTTTATCAGGTTATTTGCTACAAAACTTCCCCATTTATTCAAGAAAACTACTATTTTTGTTGTATTAAGAGGGAAAGAAGTTTTCTCCAAGGAAAGGCAGCAGGTCAGTCAGGATTTTATTGATAATTTTAGTGGCATCTCTGATTTGCACAACAGCAGGCTACCTGTTAATTGAGAGTCCTTGCTTGGCTCTCAGAAACTTGCAGGTGTCCTGCTACACTGAAAATCCACTTGACATGGAATGGCTATGTTCTGTAGGAAAGGGCTTCAACATCTCCAAACCCTAATTTATACATGACTAGCCAAAAGTAAGAAAACATGTTGGGAATGTGAAATAGAGGGAGATAAAACAGAACAAGCTGATAGCAAGAATTGTTCTTGAGAGAGCGAGCTTCATGTAAAAATCAGAGTGCCTGAACTTCATTGCATTCTGGTTTATAGGGTTTTTTTTTAATCAACTAACTTCAGAGGGAAGGTAGACATTGCCACAGCGGACAGCAGTGACCCAGGGTAGAGCTACAAGAAGTGGTTTTATCAGTTTCCATTTATTTCAGATATACTTCTGTGGACTGTAGACCATCTATCCATATTATCCTATTTTTTACCTCAAAGGAAGTGGAAATAGTGGTAGTCATTCTTCAAAAAAATGACTATAACAATCATTCTAATATCAGTTTCCATAAGAAAAGGTATGCAGGTTTGGAAACCTAGCATATTCATTCACAAAGCATAATGCAGGAGGTAATATTTGCTGCAGGAAGAATGTTTCTGAATTAACTAAAAAGTATACAGAATTAGGAAAACAAATGCAAATCTAGCTACAAGGGGCAGTAAATTTTCTAACACGAGGTCTCCAACTACCTGGCTTCTGGCCAGAAATCTGTCTAAACTAGCTTTCTTCTATTCTGGCCATTGTTACCTCTCTTCCTCTTACAAGGAAGAAAGCCCTTTGTTCAAGTGCTGCTGAAGTTTTGCTCTTCTTGCCTCCAGAAACAGCCAGGTGCTTCTTTTTTGTTTCAGTTTTTAAAAGGAAAGAAGGTAAATGGAGAATAACTGGCTAATGGCATTGTGTGGCTCCCCAGGTGTGGTGTGGATGTCACCTTGGTAACATTTTAGCTTTTCTCCTCAATGTCTTGCAAATAACCATTAAAATCCTCCCACATATCCCTGCACGTAACTTGGTCCATGGAAAAAATGTGAATTATATTTTCATAACCAATTTTAGGATTTAGGGGGGTTACGTATGAGAAAGTTTAAAAGCTGTCAGGATCTCTCAAAATACTGCAGCCAGCACTAAACGCACCGGGCCACATTCCCTGCCAAAATCTTTCTGAGTAAATCCTAACGTGACTTGATAACTTAGCTACGGACCTTGGCTTGGAATACAGCCAAAACTTTGAAAGACTGGAAGTTTCAGCTGGCAAAAATGTGAAGGTGCCATGGTGAATTCATAGTAGACTGGGGTTTAGCTTTAATTATAATAAGGGAACTCGGCTTTCAAGCAAAAACCCTTAAAAAGAGAAGCAACAAGAAAAGGTGGAGATGGAGAAAAGAGGCAAGTTACAGTTTATTCCTCTCACTATGACCTGAGGCCAAGGCTTTCAGAGGTTTTTTTGGCTGTCGTCTCCTTCAGTCTCATTCAGAATTGGGAGCACAATGAAGCAGGGTAATTTTCAGAGGTGAAATGATTGTTTCTTGTTTTAATTAAAGAAGGGTGGTTCTTTCCACATACTGCCCTATAACTAGGTTAGTGCACAAAACCAGTGCCTGTATCAGCATCAGACTTTTCAGCAAACTCAGGCAGCTGGTTTTGTACTCGCGGTTTCACAGCGATCCTGTTCCCTCTTCATTCATGCAGCGTTGGGGCTTTCACATGCAGTTTGTAAACAGAGAATGGTTAATGCTTGCTTCACTCTTCACTCCAGTGACAACCTTTGTAATGAAAGAGTGTACATGAAAACATTTTTCCATTGATGGTTTTGCTACAAAGTGCTTTTAAACCCGAACTATTTTCTCTTTCAAAACTAACCAAGTTCCTCTCTCCCTTTAGTCAGTTGTTCAGGATGATACCTGAGACACAGGCTCCTCCACAGATGCTCCATACCATGGTCGTCCTCTGTGTACTTTATTAGCAGAACACAAACTCCCTCACCTCCCTTCTTTTTTTAGGCCATGTGATGAAAACAGGAGATCCCAGGGTTGCCAGTTTTTCATATTTGCTTTGCTTGTGATTTTAAAATTAATTTCAACTCCTCTTCTTGAAAATACAGTATTGACATGAATGGATCAAAGGCAGACAAGTTGTTTGCACAAAAAACATGTTAGCTATAGCTTACATTATTTTGTAGTGCTTTGCAGTATTTTAATTTCTGAATAATTAATTTATTATTTTTTATTGTGGTTTTCTTACTCATTTTTGGGAGCGAAGATTGTATTCAGTGTTTTAACTCACTGAAAGTAAACTACTCTCTACTATGTCTACAAAAAAATACATCTTAGTTATAGAATAGAGGACGTGAACAGGGTAGCAAGGTGCTCTTCAATGTAAGTGTGATTTTTTATAGAAAGCCATGTCCCGTCTCCTGCTTTCAGCTTCCCTATCAGACAAACAGGTCTCTTTGCACTCTTGAATGCCAGCCATTGAAAATATGGTTACTTGCTTTGCATGTGCTCCACAGGAGCACTGTCTTTATAAATACATATCTGGGTTAAGGTTTAACAGATAGAGGGTAAACAGTAAGAACCCTACTGTACTGATAAACCCATACGCTCCTGCGACAGCAGCAGTGTTAGCTAATTTTCTCTTAATTAGAACCAAACATCACATCCAGAGGTAGGATAGACCCAGGTCTCCCTTGCTTGACTGAGCCAAACTTTCCAGATCTCCTGCATCACTGAAACAGGAGCTCTGAATTCAGAGGATATCTAAATAGCATGAAAAAAAGGACGTACAAGCTGCTTTGGCTCAGTTGATAAACTTGTTTTGCATTTAGCAAATATTTCATATATTCTCTCTGGGAACTGTATCAAGTAAGTTTTTTCACTCTTATTTGTACTTCACATGTTTTTATAGATGTCAAGTGTCTGCCTTACTATAGTCAGGAACTTAAAATACTACAGCAGTAACCCGTGACAATGCCTTTGGTCTCCTTGTTGTTACCTATTTATGGTACAGTAATGGTTATTTCTTAGTCTAAGCCCTAGGACTGTATTTTAATGAAGATTTAAGGCTGCGATACAGCTGCTATTCAAACTCTGTAAGAGGGGAGCATGTTGGAATAGCTCAAGATTTACTGCTGAACTGTCAGTCTTTAAGCTACCGAGCGTCTATACCCTTCTGTGCAGTAGCTACGGTGGAAACTTTGCCCACTGCTGTGAAGCAGACACAGCGATTAATGAACCTGAGGCGCGCTAATCAAACATATGTTTTCTTGACACAATGATTGTGTTATATATCACATCCGAATGTACAGGCCTTTATCTTTCCTTAATGATCTAGCAAGGGGGCTTTTTTAAATGTGGGTGTTTTTCATGCACTCCTTAGATTTGTTCCACAGGGGGTGACCATTAAAAACATCTGACGGGCATGCAGTTAGCCAGCTCCCTGCTGAGATTAGTAAAATACTATATTTAGTAATCGCACTACATCAAGGAACTCCAGCATTGCAGGAAACAGTTTGATTCAATGCTTTTTTTCTGATTTTTTGAAATTATTTTTATTGCATGTCATATTTTTTCACCCAGGACAATTTTTTTCATGTCAGTCTTGGTTTTTTTGTTTATGCTTCAACTTTTTGTAAAAGACTTTGTTCATACAATGGGATTTTTTCCCAAATTTTATTTTTTTTGTTTTTACTGTACTCCTGTTCTACTCTCGCAAATAAAATATATGGAATTGTAAAGCAGGTAGTAAGAATGCAAAGTGGAATTCAGAATCTCTCTCATGTTGTTCCATGTCTTAAAAGACTAATCTATTATTTGTTAGGAAAGCTCTATGGGTAATACAAGGTTTCATGCTTTTAAGTACTAGAATACTTAAAACACTGTGAAAGCTCCTAATATTGGCTTTGAGAAAATGGTTGAAATGAGCAAGTATACTTAATTTATTTTCGTGCCAGGAGTATTTCTTCACCAATAAATATGCATGAAACAGAGTCTGAGCTCAAACAAACAGGATTGTTGAATTTTTTTTTTAGTATATGACATGACTAAGAGTAGGTGAGCAACAGGAAGAGGAAGATACAAGACCAGTATGGAAAAGACAATCATTTCACCAGGAAGCTAAAGGAAAAAAAAAGTTTCATGAGACTTGTCCAAGTCATAATTCCTACCTTAACATTGGATTTTTGAGCCCGTTCTGGTTTGCTTGTCACTGTAAATCCAGAGCAACCTATGTAAAATCTTGGAAATTATTCCGTAAATTCAGGTCTAAATTGGGTGCTTTCACTTTAAGGGGCAGATTTAAAGGAATACCATCCTTTGTTCTAACAAAATAATCCAGGCTTGTCAATCCAGAAGATTTGTGTGTTGCTGAACATAATGGCATTTTATTACCTAGTTTATTTCTGTCTAGCATTCTAAGACTCCTGCTGATGCTTTGACTCAGAGTAGTTTTTGGTTTGGTAACATGAACTCCAGTGTCACAGATTACTTCTTTCTCTTAGTAATTCATATTATTTTTTTTTAAGTTATTAAATGTTCAAGAAAGAAAGTGTTTGGCCAGACAAAAGTTGTGTTTCAAACTGTGAACATCTAAGCAGCAGTGTGTGAAAATAGTAGCCTTTATTTTTGCTCCTCTCAGTCTCTTGTTAACACACAGTTAGCTCGTTTCTAACAGTAGTTTAGTATATTATAGTTAAGCTTAAGTACTATGTAGTAATATAACAGGTCTCACCTTCCTCAGTTGTGAATCAGTAAACCATAGCCCTTGTTCGTGCAAAAGGGTGGATGTTCAAATTCAGAAGTGCCCACTGAAGACCAGCAGACTATCCTGTTCCTGAAGTTAGGGACATTGTATTTACAGGATAATTTATGAAGATTAACTATGGTCATTTTCTGAAATTGCATATTGATCCACTGTGTTAAAGTAGCTTATTGCAAGACAAATCCTGCAATATTTTTACAGTTTCTGTCAGAACACTTGCACATAGCAAAGGGTATTATAATAAAGATTCAAGAGACATCTTTGCATAAATATGAAAGAAATGGGAAATTTCCTGCTTTTGGAGCAGCATTATGGTAGAAGTTACCTTAGACGTAATTTCTTATGCAGTTTTGTGCAGTGTAATTTAGTTTTTCCTTTGTAAAATAGCGTATAAGGTTGAGAATTTGGGCTATGCTATTCCACATTCAGTTGTAACATTGTAAACATTCATCTTACATCTTCCTTTATGTGAAGCTATAAATGTCCAGCAAAATATTTGCACCTCTTCAGTAATTTAAAATATTAAAAACAAGGGCCAAACTTCAACATAGTTGTCAAATGGTTTCAGACCTTTGCATACATTTCTATATACATACACCAGTGAGTAGCACCCCTCCATACATACTCATACCATGCAGCTTGTTCCTGACTGAAGCAATCTGTGAAAAGGATATACAGTTGCATCTCGTGCGAAAATCGAACATGAAAGCATACGTGCATGAGTAAATCCATGGCACGTACTTGTGGAAGAAAATACTTCTAGAATTTATTTCATTATTTTGGTGCCCAGGATGCACTTTTTGTTTTACACATGGAGGTTTCATGCCCTGCCCACACAGCACAATGGAGGGCTGTGTTTGGGATTCCTGAGCTGGTTATACATGATTTATCTCAGGTACTCCGCATATGCAGTTACCCAGGAGAAAAGCTAGCAGTGCTGTAAGGTTTTTCCAGTAAATGAACAGGCTTATTTAGAGTTATTGCCAGGATCTTCTTGTTGCACTGCTTTGTGCTGTGTAGACATACCTTGGAGGAGAATTACATGTAAATCACTCATAATAGTCGGAGACTGGAGTCTTGCATTTTACTCAGAAACTTGCACAACCCTTACTACAGACATCTGTATCCTTGCCATTATTTTCTAACCAGATCCTAATGCTGTTCTATAAAATCTCTGCTTATATGTTATCCAAATAAAACATTCTGAATTTTAATAAGTGAAATTTCATTACTGTTTAATCCTTAAAATTCACTGGGCTAATTTGTGAGTGTCCCTTACTTACAAAAAAATTGAAGCCTGAAAATTAGGTCCTGGACATAGATAGTAATTATTTTCATAACCCTCTTATTTTTTACCTCCATAATAGGAAAGGGAAAATGACCAGTTGTGGTTAGGCCAGAGGCCTTAATGATGGGTTATAGTCCCAGCACTGCCATTCACTCCTGCCAGTGCCGAGTGAATTTGGATGAGTCATTTAAAATATGTCCACAAAGTGTCCTTACCTGCCTAACAGAGTTATTGTGGAGATGAACTGTAGTTAAGCACTCTTACAGCGCTGAGGAACTTAGAAAAGTATTATTGTCATCGTGAATCTCAATAATGGCCATGTCATCACCATTGGAGCACTTGGCCAGCCTTCAGTCACCGCTCCTTGATCACAGATACTGAATCAAGTATTTGCTGTGCCTTCACGTTCCCCTGCCTTAGATGATGTGATATTCTTAAACCAGTTCTATAGACATTCAAGTTCCTCCCATACTTAGACATAATAGCATGGACATATAAACTGAAATATTTGCAACATACTGCTGGCTGAAAACCTAGAAGCATCTGCTGCTATTCAGACTATTTCATAACTATTTGACTACTACCATTTCTTTCTAAGTGCCTATTTTGGACATTCTGCTCAAATAGGTAAATACCTAGAACTCTTGGTTGACAAAAAACCCCAGACTTTGGATCATAGATCAAATTTGAAGAAGAAAGAAATAAAATAGAGAGTTTGAGAATGTAGCAGCTGGACTGATAAATAACAAAACAGGATTACCAGGAAATTGTACATACACATGCCAAACATAGAAGAAATCTGAATGTTTCTGCTGGCTGCACAAATCTGTAGACTAGAGAGTTTTGATGAAAGGACAAAGTTTTATTCTGTCCCCCATTCAAAGTCCAGTCTTTTGGGTTTTATATCACTATTCATATCAGTAACATAAAAAAGTGGGGGTTTTGGTTCAACTGAAGAGCTTCAACAGGGCAAGAGATAATTAGAGGACTGTTGTCTAAGAAATTACAAAGTAATGGCCTTGATATATTCAGATGTGGCCAAAAGTGCATCATGAAATTCCTTCAGGAAAGTTAAGCCTAGAAAGATACCAAAATTATGAATTTATTGCAATTTCAATATGGGACTCTAAATGGGGTATGGATCAAATCTGCTGCTGCAGATGATAGTGTCATGTAATACTAATCATAATTTTCCCTCTGGTTATCTCCTGTTCTTTCAGCTGGTTAGCCTTGCTTCGTTAGTGAAGTGTAACCTTATTCATATTATTCTCATTAAAAATAAGCCTACAAACATGCTATGCAGTTCAGAAAGTGCCATTTTTCCATTTCTCCATATGTGCTTTAAGACATGTACTTTTCTCAGTCACCAGATTTTGCCCCTTTTGCTATGTCATATTTGCAGTACAGAATCATCCTCTTGAGCTTTTCTGCCCCATTTCTCCACATCTCATTCCCACAACACGTACTCAGCAGAATATCTAGCTTGCAACCAGATACCACAGTTGTGGAAGCTTGATAAGTCCTTGTCATAACAGTAGTCCGTGACATTTAAAGAACTTCAGTTTATATTTGCAAGCCAAATTTCATACCTTTGTACCTCTTTCGATTAATCAAAGTTAAACCATTGTATATGTGAAGGGGCCTCTTGTGATTTCTAAGTAAGTAGTATGGCTTTTCTGGCAGAGAGCCACAAGCAATTTAGTAGGCACATATTGTGGGGGTTGAGAGGAAGAGAGACAGGGATAATCCAGAAAGCTTCAAGAAGTGCTGAGTGAAACCAATATTTCTATACACAGTACAAGAATTTTGCATTCTGTATCTTGCTTTTGGCCACAGAAAAACTGTTTTGATGTGTTGTCAGTAAAGTAATTCTGAAATATAGCATTGACTTGGTTTTCCTCTCACTCAGGCAGTTTTGCACTGGTTTTGCTTCAGCTGTCGTATTCCCACTTTGCACCTGTGGCAAGAAGAGTTAGGCACAGGGGATTTAATATGCACGGTGTGCAATTAAGTATCATACATCACTAAATCATTTCCACAGGAATAACTCTAATATGGTTCCTAGTTGTCTTCAGAAATTAATTTAATTAACTAATTAATTAATTAGTTTAATATTGTAGCCTAAATGTCAAGATGAGGCTTTATCATGTAACTTTTGCCTGAGAGCTATACAACTGTAAATAGATACTAACATAAAAGGTCTGTCTCCAGCAGAGCTGATCTCTCTTTCCATTTCTGACAGGGGTCACATAGCCAGTGTAAATTACCACCATAAACTAAATTCCACCTCTCCTGTAGAACAAAGTGCTCGATCTGCCTGTCTAGAAGCCGGGAGCTACGCAGAGAACTGTAATATTTCAACAATTCAGCATGAGTGGCAACCTGTTCTTAATAATGAAGCACTGGCAACATTTAATTTCATTTTGTCTCAACATATCAAAATCCATCCTTTCTTTAGGGGATTTAAGAACTGTCTGAAAGGAACCTGAAGACAAGGAGAATAATTCAAGTAGAAACACTATCTTCTTCTGTATTTCATGCAAGATTCAGGTTCAACATTCACATCTTAACATCAGTAGGGAATTGGTTACTCTTAGAAAAGGATATCCTAGACATCTCAAGAAGAATGTGAATTCTTCTCCATTTTATCTGTCATTTTGATTTAATTACAAAATCAAATTCAAATATGCAACATTAGCCATGTCAAAAGAGTTAGTGGAGTGTAGTAGAAATGGAATTACAATTAAAAAATTTAAAATACTATTGCCAAGTTTTTGGAGGTATAATGATTTACATGGATGTTTTATAACTAAGCTACAAAATGCTGTTAAAATGACACCTAGGCTGGAAACTATAACTTGAAACTGGATTCTTATAATTATATAGATACAGCATCTTGAATTCAGTCTCAAAGGTCTCAGAAACTGAAGAACACAGCACTTTAAAAACTATCTAACAGACATATCACAGAAAATTTGGCCCTAGTTCAGTATATGACTACCTAGAATATTTTACACACTCCTTGTTTTATATTAAAGATGAATTCAATGTAAATGTTTGGAATTCTTCTTACAAACTTGTTGAAAAGGGACAGTATTTTAGCATGACTCCCTTGTACAAACCTGGTGTTTAGCAGATTACGTATGTTATTCTGTTATAGGTACACTACAGTGATAGACAAAATGGCAAAGAGTGTATGACCTGTTTGACACTGTCTCCTGTGCAGATGACTTTCCAAGGTATCGGAAGCTCCATTGAAGCCAGCCATGACCAGGTATAATACCTTCACCCCACACTCTTGTAATTATATTAATATCTAGTAAGGCCAGAATGTCAGTATTAGTAAATTTTAAATTTCAACACAACTTGTGCTTTTCATATGGCATGTTCTTGTCATTGGGATTTGCCTATCTTGCCATAGTAAAATCCTGATCAGATCTTAAGAGTGACCTGAAAAGGAGACAAAACTATATTGCCTTTTACATATTTTTAAGACATATTAGGAAAGCCTGAAGAGCTTGCTTTGGTTTTAAAGTGAGGTTTCTGCAAAGATTTTGTTTGATTTTATGTATGTATCAGGTCTTGTCTATCCTATTTTTACTAGAAGATTACGGGTAGCTGGGAAAGCAGGGAGATGAAGCCATCATCTCTAGCCATCATCTGTCACAAGGAACTGGCATCTGAGAGGGGAAAGGGATTTTTAATCAGACTGTGTAAAACTTCCATTTTGTTTGGCTGTTCTTAAAATGTTTAATTCAAGCCTGTGGCGAAAAGCCAGGAGGAAAAAAAATCTCAATGTTAATCACTCATCACCCTGCTGCTTCAGATGGGAACTGAGGGGGACTTCAATTCTGGTCATCTTGTCCTCCAACACTCTTACGTATAAAAGCAAGACAAGACTTTGATACTGCAAAAGTTTTAAAAGCAAAAAGGAAACAAGTAGAAGAAAACTTTAAACCAAACCTTGCACCTTTCAGATCTTCAGTAGACTGGAAAAAGTACCATTTTTATTTGCCTTTGCAGGCCATCTTTAAATTGTACTGGGTTCACATTTACCATACATTTTATCAGACTCTATGAAAGATTCTCTAAGGAAAAAGGAAAAGTCATGTTAAGAATTATCAGAATTAGTTACTTTTGGGGAAAAGTTTCAGACACTCTTAGCCACATTTTCGATTGGTGGTTTTTTTTCATTGGAAGTTTCTGAGTTAGTTGTTCACATAAACTAAGCCCATTAGTTATTTACATAGTAACATGAGGATACTTCCTGTCCTTAAGTGTTTGGTGTTTTACAGTAATGGAGAGCTGTGGTAAGTCAGACCATACTTCGACATTCAATTCTCATCTCATCCAGCAACTTGTTTATGCTGTTCTAAAGTTGCTCTGTTTTTCTTTCAGTAAAGATCGCCTTTAGTTATAACTCAAATACAATATTTAGACATTTCAATGAATTTAAGGTGGTCCTTGTCAATTTGGTAACAACTACATTCTGGGCTACCAGCCAGCTTGGCCTTTGTCTTAGCATTTATTTAGGCTACAGTGTGATATGTAAACAGAAAAAAGACTTTGTAAGCAAAAAGCACATTTAAGCGACCTGAATAATTATATATTTAAGACATCTAAATGAAAAAGTGTTATTGAGCCTGCAAAGTCAAGCACCTAGAAATTAGGAAATTCCAGACTATGTGCAGCATTAGTTTGATCCCAAATGTACCCGTCCAGTGCTTCAAACAGGACATTCTAATGGGAGGAAAAAAAATAATGCATAAAATCACATATATAAAGGTTGTATCCTAGCATGTGCACAAATAGGTAGAATTACGTTTGCTTGGGTCATTGTGTAGCTAGAATTCCCTAATCTTATTTCAATTTGAAGTTTAAAAAATGTTCGTCATTGCTTTTAGTTATGTAATTTTCCACAGGGTTCTTAAAAAGGAAAGAAAAATGTTTTGTCATTGCATGATGGCATGTTTGTTGCGTTACGGAACCCACATCAGTCATGCAAATATTTCATCTGAGCTGAGAGCAAAAGAAAATAATCATCTAAAAGCCAAGTGCCAACCGGTGGGTCGCAAAATAGATCCACACACTGGACAGGATTCACAAATTTCTGCTCGTCCCCTTCCTAAATATTAAAGGAATTCCACTTTCTGTGGAAGAAGGATGCTATTGACTGGTTGTGTTTGATAAGGGGGGTGGCAGGACTGGATTGAAGCATTATTTGCCATCACCTGAAAAAAACAGAGAAAAATTAATCATTAGCAAACAAACAGAAAGCACATCAAGTGTTCGTCAGGCACTGGAATTAATTAATTAATGACAAAATTAGAGCTCTTACTGGATTAACTGAAAAAAAAAATCCCCTTTTCTTTCTTGTTCCTGTGTGATTGGTATGATTTTGCTTGGTTTTCTACAATTTTCCTCACAGCAGGTTTATTTGATACCATTATTGTTCTTATAAAAGTAGGAGACAGAACTGCTGTACCTTTGTTAAGCTGAATTATCCACATTTTAACATTTCAAATGAAATAAGTGCAATATAGCCATATGCTATAAAACTTAAATTCTAGAAACTCTTCTTTAACTTATGCAATCTGTTACTTTTAAATCATCTCTTTTGTATTGTATGGTAGTTAGGGTGGACTAGTCAACTGCAAGCCTGTGACTTCAATGGAGGCATGTTGATTTGTCAGTTATGAGGCCTGACATAGTTTGACTTCAAGATCTGTCCACTTCTGTGCTTATGAAGATAATTTTTCTCAGGTTCATTCTAAAATATAACTTCTATAATTTCTAGGTTTTTTTAATGTAAAAGTGTCTGAATGAGACTCTGGAATAGTTTGTGGGAAAGTGGTGGAATCTGTTGTGTGAGAATATCTAATAAAAAAGCTGTATAACAGATTTGTCACTACATTGTGGCAGAAGAACCACAGCTGACCACACACACCTGGATCAAAAAAAGAAAGAGAAATGAAAAAAGAAAAAAAAAAAAAAAGAAGAAAAACAGGTTCCCTATGGGATCTCCAGCACTATAGTCTACCTTTTAGATTGGGCTTGCCTTGTAATATATCTCTCCATGCACATCCAGTGGGGAATTTGTTACCCAGCAGATACCAGTGTGGTTACAATCCTATATAAGTATATCATCTTGCTTTTTCAAATATGCCAAGACTTGACACAGCAGTTTTTCATGTCACTTACTGTTTTCCTCTACTCTGTAGGGAGTTTTCATTCTTTAGATTGGTTTAGCTTGTGATTTTAATGAGTTTAATTTTTTTCCCCACATACTTCATTTGAGCAATTTCAGATTAAAATAAACATTTCATTCTGGTACACTAATTAGTGTGTATTTCAAATGTCTGATTGACAAGGCATATCTCATTTGGTCATGAAGCAGTATTTTGGAAGCAATTGCTGGTCTTTCATTCTTTCTTTTGGCAAACAGTAAAAAAGGGAAACATTCCTAAAGTACTACTGCAGTCTAGCCTGCCACATGTTTTGTTGGGTTTTGCATTCAGGTATGCTAACCTCTTTAGTAGAAATTTAACGGGTTTTAGAATATTTTTTTCCTGAATGATTTATTTTTCTATTTTCTGTTTCCCAGTGTCTGACTATAACTGTAAATTTCTCTTTCCTTAATGGCCACTATTCTTATTTTTTTTTCAGTAGAATTTAGCTACAAGCAGCTTTTAGTTAAAATGGTCACCACTTTCTAGTGGCTTTCGCAAGCAAACTTGAGTTTGTCCTTAATGGTAATTAATCCTGGTATTTTTTACCTTGTTGTGGTACTGGAGACAACGTATTCTCAGAGCTTATGATGGACATTAGGCGTACAGTGTGAAGCTGAGGAATTAATTAAATGTAACAGAAAGTAACAGAAAGGAAGTCCAGGTAGTTGTTCTATTTCTATCACTAAGAAAATTCAAGGTACGAGCAGTGGGAGACAGAAAAGGGAGAAATTCAAAGATAGGAGGGTATATAAGCAAAAGTTGGTGGAATGGAGCAGAAAACTAAGAAATTGCAGAGAAAAGGGGGACTGGATGTCTAAAGGCCCAGAAGTGGGGTAAAGAGAGGAAGTTAGAGCTAAGTGGAAGAGGGTGCTCAAAAACCCCACCAAAATGAATAAAGACGTCTTCTCTACTGCTTAGTCTGAAAGTCTTAGAGTTCTCCCTGCATAGCTTCTCAAAGTATTGAATACTGAATTGCTTGTTACCAATACAAATAAATATCTTTTAGCTTTAGCGAACTGAGTTATATGAAGAGCTCCTTCAAGTCTTGAGCACAGACATACCAAGAACTTTCAGTTAGAAGATATAATGCTATCAGAGCAAACTATTGAAGGAAACAGAGATTTCTGTTTCCCCTAAAGAACTCTAGTGAATACCATAAAGTTGTTGGAAATGTACTTCACTCAACACAAATTATTGGACTCACTGTAATGGTAGCTAGGTTAAATGTGACAGCCTGTGTCATAGAAGGTGGCCTGTCACATAGTTTCAATCTAAGAAGTGACACTTCCGCTACGTCTTGAACAAGCCAGTGTCAAACTCAGCTTCCATGTTTGCACATATATTTTGGAAGTTTGCAATGTTGCCATGTTTAGTGGCTTTGTAATAATCACTGTTTTTCTGAATGCTTCAGCTCTAAGTGACTGTAGAGCTCTGCTTCAGGGGTAGCATACCCCAGTGGTTGTCATAGCTGTGAAGGAAACTCTGGAAAAAACACCTTGAGTGCATTCTTAAGGCTTGCTGATCAGCAGGCAAATTAAAAGTATGAACATTCATTTTTTAATAAAATTACTTTAAAGTCAGTCCTGGTGATGAGGAAGAACAGATTGGGCCCATTTTGAGATTTTTGAATGCTTGCCATGGAGTACTCTGCCTGTACAACTGAGTTTTTAACCCCCAGTAACTTGATGTTCATTAAGGCATGATCAGTTCTCTACTTAAATTTCAGGAGACAGATCAAAGACCAGTGCATTTTCTTAAAGTCTCATTACTTTAATAGTTTTTGATGACTTTGGAGGTTTTAACATATGTGTAGGTTTTGGAGCTGGCAATACTACCCATTTTATTTATTGCTGTCTTCTGCTATTTACTTCACTCAGTAGTCCCAATAAGATGTGCTGTTAAAGTGCTGACAGTGAATGTCTTACACATATTTTTAGTCCATGCTTTCTTAATCCCACCCATTATATTGGTGATGCATATTAGACCATGTTTTTAGAATTCTCCTACACTTTACAATGCATAAAATAGAATACTTTTATTTTCTAGGACACATATCAATTGTATAATGTTATATATTATCACTTTTATTTTCAAGTATATAAATAGCTGGAAAGAGAATAAGCAGGGGCAGAAATTGTAGAAGTGGAAGAGCTACTGATGAGATAGACTTGATAAGAGAGTGCAACAGGGAGAGACTGTACTGAAAGGAAGATGGCATGCTCAGCAGTTTCAGAAATTGCTGCTGGAAAGCTTGACAGACAGCAGTGACAAGCAAACTGAAATGTGGTATGTAGCAAATCATCACTGTCGGCCTGCAAACAGGCACTTCTGGGCAGGCTTAATGGATTGCGGTGATGCCCAGAGAAGCTCCTGATCTCACTTGAATACAGCAAAGGTGGAAGTAGTTCTCTAGGGACAAAAGACCTTGGAGATGGGTGACAGGCTTGACGGAAGGTGCTTGGAGCATTGAAACTTCAGGTTTAAGAAGAACTTTACCTTGTAACAGCAAACACATAATACATATGAAGGTCCAAATCTCTGTATTTGTTATGGTCTGAGATTGTTTGTAGAGCATGCTTGGGAGGCAGAATCTAGGGAATTTATGCCAGCCAGTGTCACTGACTGACTTACCCGTAAGAAAAACAAAGCCCAAACAACTAATGGTGTAGTCAGTGAGTATGCAGAGGCTGAAAATTTGTCCAATGCTGTAACCAAAAAAGTTGAATGGGATTGGTTTTTTTGTTAAGATACCTTTCCACATCAGAAAAAAAAGATTATTTACTGGACACTGGATTAATTCCTGCTTAAAACTAATTTTGTTCTAGGGAAAAATTAGTATTTTCTAGATATTCAGATTTACTTCACAGTGAGTGTTTGTGTCCTGGACATAGCCAAAAAATGATAAAATGTTAAGATTTTCTTTAAAAAAATACATGTATTCCTTTTTTTGGCTGGTGTTATGTGCTTCACTTGTCAGCTCATTTCTACCTGATTTACTGTAAATGCAGTTCTCATTTCTTTGGGGCGGCTTCTTCAATAAAATGAGAAAAGTTTAGTTTGATTAAGAATCTTCTAGCGGTTTTCCCAAAGCTTGTCAATTCCATCACAGCCCCTTCAGCATCAGGACTCCTACCTAATCTTGTAAAAACATCTCACACAGCTAGGTCTCCTTCTCCTGCCGGTGTGATCTGGCTGGCTGTTACCTTCTTGACGACTCCGTAACCTTCAGGGTGGGTCAGGCATGGGCCCAGCTGAGTGCCTGGTGCTCCAAAAAAGACAGTTCACATGGGACAGAAATATAAACTGCTTTTGATATATAGCACCATGCTTCACTCTTCTCTTGTTGTGTCGGGAAAGTTCCACCTCTTAGGCTGACATTGCAGTCAGGAGTCATCCCATCAGGTTTCAGTTAGGCTCACTAGGTTGTTGTCTGCTATTTGGTACTTTTTCCTCATCTGCTGCGCTCCCCACGACTGTGTGTGGAAGCATTGGTACATTCTCTCCGTATTCTTCATCTTCTGTTTCACATTATCTCAGTCTGGATGTACGTGACAGAACATTTGCTTTTCCCTGGCAGCTGCTGAAGTTTTCCTTGATGAGCCCCAGATCAAACGTTTGTATTTGTTCAGGATGTGTAATCTTTCATTTTCAAAAAGTGAGTTACTAATTAACTGCCAAATGGGAACAGAATGTAAACCAGGGCACAGCTATCTCCCTGCCAGACCTTTTCAGTGCTCTCATTCAGAGCTTCCTGAGTAGCTTCCCAATGTGACTGCCTCTCGCTGAAGATGCAGAATAGGATTTTTCAGTTCTCTGTGTAGGCATGTTTGTTTACACAGTAATCTCAGCAGGGTGTGAAACGCTACTGTTGCAGTCTGGGTATCTTACATGCTTGGCATGTAAGTGATGACAAACAAGGACCATGTATGTTTTGGGGACTGTTTCCTCCTCTGTTGGAAAAAAAAATGGTGAAATAGGAAAAAAAAAATGGTGAGGTTTCACAAGAGTGGTGAAGTTCACAGAATCCCAGAATGGTTGGGGTGAGAAGGTACCTCCGGAGGTCATCTGGTCCAACCCCCCTGCTCAAGCAGGGCCACCCAGAGCAGGCTGCCCAGGCCTGTGTCCAGGCAGCTTTTAAGTTTTTTCAAGGTGGGAGACTCTACCTTCGTTGTTCCTTCCCATTGACTCGTCCCATTAGATGAGTACCAGAGCTGAAACAAGGGAGACATCAGGACTGCCAGCCAAGAGTAGAGGAGGGGGAGCCAACCCCTTCCACAGCAGCAAGCTATCAGCTTACCCACCTTGTAAAATGTTACCTGAAGAGGATAAGGCAAAAATTAACTGTACAGAAAAGTGATTTGCTCATAGAAGTGATTTTGTTGTAGAAAAGTTTGTCTTGTTTAGTACCCTTAAACCTGTTCACTGTGTAGTAGCATGATCTGGCATAAAGAAGAGAACAGGAATGCACATGGAAGGAGGGAGGAAGAGCAGGATCGTAGCAGCCCAGACCTAGAGAAGTTTAGCTGTTTTGGAATGGCACCCTTAGTAGCTGTTTGCATTAAAATACCTTAGCAGGCTTTCACTGCAGTGTAGCATGTGGAAGTGAAAAGAAAGGCATTAACAACACACAGTGAGCCAACCTTCCATGGACCACAGGCCAGCTATTCGCTATCCTTAGTTTGCAATCTGTTTCTGGTTTGTTTTGTTTTGCTGTTACTTTAGGCTCAGCTGGCCAACAGTGAAATGTAAAAATCTTGAATGTTCTTGCTGCTGTGGCTGTTAGGGAAGGGAAGAAGCTTAAAAGGGAAAGGTATTGGAGAAGTTTGAAAAAGCTAAAAGTGTCAGCTTTCTGCCTTGTCACACTGCAGCAAGAGATTCAGCCCACTTGCAGTATCAAGAAATCTAACAGCTTTTTCCCTAGCAGGAAAAAAACGGAAGGAATACAACAGAGGTAGGTTCTTCTCCTACTCAACAGTTAAAAATGGATAGACATACACCTACTAGTGACAGAGATAGAGGCAAAAATGAAGTGGAAGGAGAACCCCCTAGTAGCTTGTCTTGCAGTTGGGATCGACAAGGATCTGGATTTTTCATCTTGACCCCGACAGGCAGCATTTTCATTTTAATAGCTACACTCATTTTAATTTCTAGGACTGGTAAAGCCTTTCAAACCTTATGAATTAAAACTAACACTTGGTCAAAACCCAGTTGCCTATTTTGCAGGCGCCTCCATTTTAGACAAGGAAAGGTATTAGCAAAACGTACACTCAACTTTGTTGCCCACCCTGTACTTGCCAGAGTTATTCTGTGGCATTTTCCACACACTAATCAAAGTAATGCTATGTCTGTTTGTTGATATGTGTTTAATCACTTGTCATTCAATAAAGTTGCTTAACACACTAATTATATAATTGCCATTTCAAAATACATTTCCTTAACCTTTCTACAAGACAAAATAATGATTTGCACGTGTTGCATCTGAAGAACTGTGCTTTTGCCAAAATTGTGTTTGCCACCTAATTTTTCCACTTCTCTTGAAATAATATCACATGGCTGGCATTATGCATTCACCTAGTACAAAGTTTCATAGTTTTTTGTTTGCATAATCATCACACAACCCGTGGATCTACATAGTGCAAGTAGAAACTAAATTTGACATCCTACACCCCTTCATTTCAAGGATTCATTTCAAGAAGCCAGGATCTCATAATAAATGTTCCGACAATAGACTTAAAGGGAAATGAAGGAGGTCGGGTTTTGTAAGTAATTGCAGGGGAATAGCCAAGCTTATGTACTGTGAAATACAGTGGGATAACAAAACTGAGCACTCCTCTCTGTCACCACTTTAGTTTCATCAAAATGGTACAATTTTCCCCTGACTATCTGCTCAGAGTTTAAATGACTTTTCCTTCTTCTTTTTGAGACAGGTCTAAACAATATAACCAGCCTTGGTGGTGGGCTAGTCTAAGCACTTCTGTAAACTTGGACTGTCTTCCAGCACCACGTTCCCACAGCAAACTCCTGTCATGTGTTGTGTCTGCATAACACACTCATCTGTATGTAGTTTGGCCCATGTTTTTAGTGCTGAAGCAGTTTTCTCAGTCTGTTGTAGGCAAACTCATGTCTATTCTGGGCAGAGGTAGGATTACTGGAGGAACAAAGGAATAGTTTTGTCAAGTAATGGGAAGAGTATGAAAGTAGTCATGCATGCATGCTCAGTGCAGATTGTGGCAAGTTCCTCTCCAATTTAAAGTTCAGTTCTAGAGTTACTCTCTTAACTGTGCTACCTGTAACACAGATCGGTACATTAAAGGTCTGGATCTCTGCTGATCATAAGGAAGTTGTGGAGCTATGTTTAGGAGCACTAAGATGAAACTCGGTTCCTAGACTTCCATGGTGCAACAACATCCTGCTTTCTTCCTCGGATGTTTTTTTAAATACCCCATCAAGAAAGAGCTGAAGACTTACCCTTGCTTGATCACTAATTGTGCACCTGAGAAAATGATTTCACTCTCCCTTTTCACATGATTGCCGTTGATGCCTTGATGGAAAGTGTCAGGCATCTTCAGGGAAAAAGGTGTTTATATTCTTTGCTATAACTCATTTAACATAGCATGCAAGTTCCTCTCTTGTGTCCCAAACTCATTTCACATACAGGTTTTTGTAGTCACACTGGGTTTCTCAGATCATCGAGTCAAAACATCCCACTGAGACAGGAAGGAATCACCAACAAACCTTCTCTTCAAAGCATCAAATGTGTAATATTGTCACTTGATACAGGAGTTCCTGCATCCCCAGACTCTCCATATGTACTTGTGTCCTCCATTTCATAGCCCTTACAGACTGTCTGTGTTCCAATACTAATGCTTCATTCCAGCAAGATCCTTCACATATGCTAAATGTAAGACTGCTTCCAAGTAGTTCACTCTCTCAAGGATCCAGGACTTGAGATAATAAACACTAAAATGGAGGTATCAAGCAAAACCAAAACAGTGAACTCTTAAATTAAACTTTAAATTTTATACGTATTTCTTCATATTCATTCTTTCTCTTTCCCATCATTAGAGAGACTGTGAGACCTAGTTTTCCACAGATCCTTACGGCTGTACAAATAATTGATTTTACAGTCCAAAATCTTCTCTCTCATCCTTCATCCCCTCAAAAAACCAGTTCAAATTGGTCCAAAATAAAGAAAAAAATGCTTCTAGCCAAAAAAAATAATTCATTTTGTACTTGGGTATTTGTAGCAAAACTAGCAAAATGGCTGAGATTCACAAAACTGGTAGGAAAGATGATGAATTATTTTACCTACAAGCTCACTGGTTCCCGCACTCACGCAAAGTACAGAAGATGTAAATTTTATTCTATGCCTATCCTCACAGGAGCATGAAACCTCTGTAGGAACCCTCCTCATGCTACAGAGCAGCACAGCTGGGCAGCCACAGGAACACAAAGTAATAACCACAGAGCAGTCATCTTCTTTGACTCACTAAACGGTGTGCTCAGTAGACCTGCATGAGCAGAAGAGTTTGGGAGAGTTCCTGATTTGTAATATCCCACAAGATGGCAGTTAGGGCGCTGTTCTAAAAGGTGAAAAGAAGGATTTGGATCCTCTTGGGAGTCAAAGAGCCTTAAGCTATGATTTTCCACAGTCCAGTATCGACCATCAAGTGAATCTTGCCCTTTGGTTTTCACTACAAATGGCCAAAGCTAAGCAAACTATAACAGATAACTTCAAAGTTTCTAAAGTTATTTACAATTGAAATTATAGAATACCTGTCCCAAGCCTGGGAGCAGATTTAGCCAATACAAAACTACTTTTTTCAATGTATATATATTTTTTTCAGGAAGAATATGCTTACCTTGGTCTACAGCCAGCCCCGTCCCTGCCACCGGTACATATCCAGCTGGTGGCGGCATTGTTCAAACCTCCTGGCCATGTACTCCTCATGGTTGGAAGTTGCCACATGGACCCCAAGCAGGGACTGTTAGATCAGGCTACAAAGGCCATTTAAGGTAGTAAGACATGTTCAGCTGGAGTCACTTTGTTCCCCAGCAGTACCCAGAAAGTCGTCTTCTTCCTCCCTTGTGTATTTTTCTAAGCATAACCTGCAGACGAAATGAGAGCTTCCCTTCCTCAGCATTCAGGTCTTCAGCTGTCTATAAAAAAGCTTTACATTTGCTTCAGGGTTTTTAAAACTTGGTTGCATGGCATGGATTCATAAAGGACATCTTGGCATATGTTTATACCTCTAATGTTGCTGAATGTCTTATACTGGGAGCTTGATAAAGTAAGACAAGTGTCTAAGGCTCAATTCTCTGTATGCTGATAGCAGTGGGGATCTGAGCGGTCCCTGTACCCATCATGTCTCAGCCATTTACACAAAGAGCACACCTTTTGCTGATACTGGCTACAAGGCTCATCCCAGTAACATAAAGATTTTAGCTGGTTTGTGAGATCATATAAAGCCTGTTTAGCCATTACTTCAGTATGTCAGGCTGTTTAGCAAGTCAGTCCTATTTCAGACTACTCCCTAAATATTTCATACTTTAACATTGTTTTGAATAATTGGGGTAATTTTTTCTAGCACAGCATGCTGTATGAAATTATGAATTGAGGAGATTTTTATGTTGTCGTATTTGATTCAATACCCCATTGTCATTTATGTGAAGTGGTACAATAATACACTCTCAGTCATTTAGGGGACAGCTGGGCGTACATGGAGCTTTGTTCATGTGAGTGGGACTTCCCAGGGTGCCTCAGTTCATCAATGCAGATAATACTGCAGGACCTGGGGCTTTATTTTGGAGTGTGCCAGAAAACAGGATCATTCTTTCAAATTAAATAAAAAATAAACAGGGATCAGTGTGTAGAACCTTTTTTGTCACCATGTATCTGTCGCTGCTTGTGGGGAAAATAATAGAAAAGAAAAAAATTGGAAAGGAATGTTCGCTATAATTTTCTAAGCTGTGAAATAATTAAGAAAGAAGATATGGGTTTGAGAGGGATTTAAGGAAATGAAAAGGTAGCATCAAACGTTGGCTTGACCCAAAAATGCTTAAAGACCCATTTGCCCTTACAAAACAAAAATATTAGCCCAGAAGAAGTCTGACATACTGGCAAATACACAATTTAGGCATGTCAAACTACTTTGAGAAAATTTGCAAAACTTTGAAAGTTTTTTGGCCCTCATTTAAATAAACTGGATCTTGTGGAGTTTTTTGGAACTCTCCTGATAAGTAACACTTAAAACCCTTTTGATCAAATACCCTTTCTCAGGCAATTACATGTTCTTAATTTAGAGGCCAGTTCAAAAGATTGCTTGTTACCTTCATTTAGCAAAGGTTCAACTGCTGCAGTTTTCTGATCCTTTTAAAAAAGGCAAACAGGGAGAGTTTACACAATAAAAGTTCTTCTTTTATTCTCAAATTAATTATTTTGAAATATCTCACAGATTACATCAGTTTCTTACTTGCATTCATGTTGCAAGATGGCGACTATTGTATATTGCTAGTGATGCATTAAATTAGTTGTTTACATTATAAAATCTAAACATATTAGAATCTTTTGTGTTTGTCTTCAAAGATTCCTATTCTAATAAAGCTTTCTGAAACAAGTAAGGTTGTCTTTTTTGTTTAGTTTATGCATCAGTGGAGAACCTAAAGATCTGTAGCCTCTAGCCATCCCTGTCTGTGTTTAGTAGAGTGTAAGGAAATTGTGTTTGGGACAATATATATTTTCATTTAAAAGGGAAAGTTATACTTTTAAATTAATCATTTTGCATTTAGAAAAGGTAACACCTGAGACATATGTAGATGGAAAGAGTCAAAATCAATCGTCTTCACTCAAAGGCTCTGTTTTGCTGTGACTTTTAACTGGATTAAAAGTATGTATAGTGTACTGAAAAATAAAAATTTTGGCTGCATCCTTCCTATTTCTGATGGCTTTGTGTCTCTCTTCAGGTCAAAGTGTTTCTGAGGGTTAAGTGATACAAGACCAACATTCAGTAAAGAACAGTATTTGGGATTTTAAAGAAACTTTGCAATTTGGACTCTCAGTTTTCCACTTTAACAAATGTGGTAACAGAGTCATGATGAAATATGAAAAATAAAAGCAAAAGCTGACAGCTTTAATATGGCTGGAGCTGCTCTGTGAAAGTAACTTTCACTCTTGAGGGAAGATAATGAATACATTTTTAGCAGCAAAGGAGCTTCTTGAAGAAGCTAGCTGAGCAGCATGGCAATGAATGTCCACACTTTCCCCTCAACAAGCTCCTTTTAAGTGCAATGTATCTTAGTTCTGCAGCTAGAGGAATGACTGCTTTAATACACTTTTTAGGTCATACTGCATCTGCCTTATGAATCTGTGTTTTAGTATGTTTAGACATACATCTTCCTATCTTAACAGTGTTGGCAAGTCATGAGAAAACAGCAGGATTTTATTTACCTGTCAAAACCCAAAATAACTTGCATTAAGCCAATGACCAAATAAAATTGTCACAGTTATACTTTATATCAATGACTGTCACTGAAAGGAAAAGTAGCAAGCTAAGTGTTAACTTCAGAAGCAGATTATTTTCTGTGTACAAGATACGCTTTTTAGGATAACAAGCCAAGAGCCCTTCATATCTAAATAGCCTCTAGAACATACAGCAATATAACAAGCACAGAGTTATAGTAAGACTTGGGAAATGTGACAAAATAAGCAGTGGAATGAAGGGAACAGTACTGAAACCAGTTGGAAAAACAGGAAGTATAGAATTTTATGAAATTATGAAATATCCTAAGGAACATCTTGTTTCTGATCATGACTGAACAATGAGAAAAGCGATAAGGAGTAAACTGGCTATTTTCAATAAACCTTCAACTTTAGACAAAAAAGCTAAGTAATTAAAAGGTATTGAAGACTGTTTTGATTAAATAAAAAAGTGTAGCATTTTAAAGTGAAGTAAGATTAAAAAAAAAGGAATATATTCTTATTTGCTTGAAGACTTTTTTAATGAAATAAAGCATGAGAAGCTATGAAACAGTTTGATGTAACAGCCTGTCAGAAGTTGTTTCAAAGGTTATCACTTGCTGAGATATTTAGGCAAGATGTGTTCCATCAGCAGCCTAAGGACAGTGTCGTGTGTAACAGGATAGTAACCCTCACGATAGCTGAAGAGTTTTAGTAAAGTTAAAGGTTAATCATGAAGCTTCAAAAATAATATAGACTGTAATCCAAAGTCTAAAGTACAAATTAAAGCTTCGAGAGAAAAATTAAAGCTACATTTCAAATATACCCTCTAATTCTGGACTTCTGGTTTGAGATACCTTAAACTACAGTATTCAGAAACAAAGAGCAGCCACAGCTTTTAAACGGATGCATGCTTTATCTTTTGCAGGAGCTTTACCCATTCAGTTTATAATAATATCAGATGAGTATCCGTACCACTAGTTCATTAAGAAATTCTGACCAAATGTCCTGCTCCTGTAAACATTTTCATACTCATGTAGGTCTGCATGTGAGTCGTCCCATTAGGTTGCCTGATGATCGGTCTGTGCAAATGTACAGACAGTCAGAAATGCAAGTTCAACTGATGCGAATGGAGGTTGAGCTGAGGTGAAATACCAAACGTAGCTAATTGCCTGGGTTTAGTATCCCATCTTTGTTTTGGCCGGGATCTTGTATAAGTGCATGAGAGTAAACTACAGCATCTCTGAACACAGTCATATCAAGAACTGATGTTCCTACAGTTAGTTTCTAGTGTCCAAACTGCACGAAAGCTGCAGTTTCCAGCCACATCACATTTTTTGTTGTAGAATGAGCTTTGAACCCCCTTTTGCTCTTTCTGTTTTCTTTTACAAGTCATTGAAGGTGGTACTTGTATGCACATTGCCTCCTGCTGGCCAAAAGCAACTGAGGGGCAAAATTTTGTTCATGGTTTTAGAAAAAGAAGTGGAGAGGAGTATAGAAAAGTAAAGGTTTGTTGTTGGAATCACAGGAATTCATGCCCCTTGTCCTGAGAACAGATTTGTATGCTGGATTGTATCTTGAAGAGCCACAGGGTCTCATAGGTCTCCTTTTGGGTAATGCCTCTAACTTCTCTCCTAGACCTCCCTTCTAAAACCTTGTTTCAGATCACAAATCATTTCACAAATGAGAGAATAGCAGCCCAGAGTATCAAAGACTGATATTTGACTAATGGTTTGAGCAGGAGTGCAATTTTGACAGGGATGGTCTTTATCAGATGGAACAAGACTCTAGGGTGTATATTACATGCCTCTGCCTTCCCGATCACATTCTGCATTTCAAGTAGAAGGTAAGCAAGCCAAGTTGCCAGCTAAGAGTGGTATAACCAGGTGACATACTTTGACTTCTGTTATATGAAGAAGTCAGAAAAGTCCTTTCAGGTCTTGAAATGGCCAGTGCAAGTACGCCGGTGTAGTGCATTGGCACTGGAAACTTGCTAAAGACAATGTTTCAGACCTTGCAGCCAAAGTTTCCATTACGTTCCTTGTCTGGCAGAAGAAAGAAAAGGCTCAATATCACTCTTACCCTATTGTAGTCTCAGAGAAGTTGTGCGCCTTTCTTGTCTGATCTTCCTCTACCTTTTAGAAGATCTTGGTTTTGTCTTTGTTACTTCTGAGACATCTCCCTGCAAATCTCTCTCATTGTAGGTACTGCAGATCCACTGTTAGGTTACCCAAACCTTCTCTCATAAGCAGAATAATAACTTAAGCATCTTTAGTCTTGAAATACAGGGAAGATTTTACATACTCATCTTATTCCTCTAACTCTTTTTCAGAACCATCTAATCTGTCAATATACCTTTGAAACTTTAGAGCTTAGAGCTAAGCATGGTCAAGTTCTAGAATATCAATGCTATCTCTACTGGTAATAACACTTTCCTGTTTCTTGATATCATTCCAACTATGTGTCTAAGGATTTGCTGTTGTAGCCCTTGCATTACTTTTGCTAGTGTAGTTTGTTCCATTTTTTAATTTTCTCCTTTTTCTGGAATAAATGAGCTGCATCTGAATGAGATGGAACTTGCACCATTGCAGATTACCCGTTGCAAGTTCCATTTTTACAATGATTACATGTCAGCATTAGGAGTTTGCTCCAAAATAGATGCTTTTTTATCAATTCTCGCTCTTTGCTGGGGAGAAAGCAGAGAACGCAGCAAGAATGCATTATCTGTGTTGAAAGTACATTTTTACACATAGAAAACAAGATTCAATTTCCCCTAAATTTCATTATTTCATGAGTTGCATTCCTTGAGTACTGGCAGTAAAGTTCAAGATGTTAATATGCTGGTATGATTAGGATGCTTTTGATGAATGTCATCTGTATGAGGCTGGGCTCTCATTCAGAATCAATCAATCAGTGCCTGACAAGTTTCGTAAGTAAATGCCATTAAAGGTTGCATTTGCTGAGGATGTATTTGTGTTCTCTAAATAATCATCTGGCATATTCTCTGTGTAGTATCCTTACACAGTGTCAAAAATTACAGAGAAAATAAATCTTAAAAAATGCAAGTCTTCTGTCTACAAATGCACAGGAATCAGCGTACATCTGAGCAGTCCTGTTGAAACCAATTGATTAATCCAGTCATACATCAAAATACTTATACAATGTTGAATAAAATAAAATTAAGGCTATGAATAGGAACAAAATTCTTAGAAATTATCTCAGAGCAAGAAAAAAAAAATATACTGACATGCTATCTGTACAACATAGGAAGTAATGTATATATTTTATGCTCATTCTTACAGAAATGGCAAAAATTTATATGTAAAATTTCAAAGCACTTATGCAAGTAGGTAAAATTAATTCATAGGGATTATTTGTACGTAAAGTCACTCAGTTACATAGCATTTTCAAGATCTGGCCCAGACCGTATGCATCTATCAACACAGTTAAAACAACTTGTCACTATGATGTATCCTGTATAAATTAATAATCTGTGTGTGCATCAGATACACAATCAAATTATATTTCACATTTGAAATATATTTAAAATATTTTCTTTTGATATAAATTTCTTCAGTACAATGTTTTTTCTGCTGAAATCTGAGATGATCTCTTTAATTGTGTAGTGTTGTGTTTCAGTAATTCAAGTCACGGTGCAGGTGGTACATGCAGTTTACTGATGTTAGAGATAGTATTTAAACAACTCCATGCTCAGAGCTAGTATATCAAAAGTTTTTAAATTGAGGGTGACAGGAACTGGTGCTGCACTTTCATGTTATCCAACAATGTGGAAGAATTTTGACATACAGCTGGAACGATCAGACTGCACCAGTTTTACTGTCTCACTTCATTTGACATGAATTTCAAAGGTATTTGGAAATTATTAAATTGTATGCTACATTTGGAGAGTTTACCTTCCTTAGGGAACTTTTTTATGAAGTCTGATATGAGCGAGTTTATGATCTCAAAACATTGCATAAGGCTGATACATTTTTTGGTAAATCTCCTTTTATGTTTAATTTGCGAGTCATGCAGAAGCTGTAGTTTCTACAGGAGCTGTTACTATAAAAGTGAAGCACGCTGCTACTAACCTGCCCACATTATTTTACAAACGTACTTCTTCCACTGATACAGGAAGAGACTGGCTTGAAAACACAAAAGATTACTTCAGATCATCACTATTTTGTGTACATATAATAGGTAAAATTTAAAATAAAGGTAGCAACAGGAAGCCCAGAGTAGTTTGGTGATACTAAGTTGGTTCTAATTCACATCATAAATGATATAATTTGTGCAAGCTTAGTAAGTGTTGTAGAATATTTACTGGTTTGTTGCTTTTTGACAGAAAAAAACCAAGAAAAAATTCTCTAAATCTTTTTGTTGTGTTACTTAATACTGATGTGTCTCAAAGAGCATAGCTGTAAGCATAAACACTTTTTAATAGGGTAAAAACTGTATGTAATTTAAAATTTTCTGTGAATACTTGTATTTGTTCAGGATTCTGACAGCTGTGACCCATGGGACTTAATTTACTTTTCTAGTTACATGTATGTATGAGTGATATAAAAGAAATGAGGATTTCAAAACTAACAAAATTAATTTAATTACAAAAAATGCTGGAAAAACTCACGATTGAAAGTTAGTTATAAAACAAAATCTTTTTGAAAATGGCTTCCTGGGTTTTTAATTTAAGCTTTTTTATTTAGTTAATATGAAACATTTCCCTACATGTTTATTTACAGTAAGATCTTTTATGTCAGTGATGCCTTTTTCTGTCCGAGTACCAAGTGATTACTGCATAGTGATTCACAAAGGGTACCTCAATATAAGAGCATTTCATAATTACCTGACAAAAGAGCGGATGATCGTTTGGTGTTTGCCATGCTTATCTGCAGCAATAACAAAGGATTAAATGCTTCCTCGCTCCCATGTTGCAGTTCTCATACTTTCCCTGCTGGCTTACATAGGTGAGAGATATGTGTTTATACCAAGCATAAAGTTCAGTAGAGACTGTAGGAGGGAGCTGGTTATTAAGAAATTGATATATGTCTCATATAAGCAAAACCAGTGTCCTGTGTGATAGCGATTTGTGTTAAACAGAAGCCTCTGGGGGGAAGGCTTATGGCGTGTGATTGAGACACCTGTTGAGAAAATAGGCAACTATTGACAAGTCTGATTCATGACTGACTGCTCTGCTAGTCTTCACATGATCCCCACCGAGAGCGAGCCTCGACCGCCTGCTAAACAAGGGCTGTTTGAAGTTTCTTTTTAACATTTCCAAGACGTTAATTCAGCAGGACATCTCCACTGGGGTTCTCGATGTCACCAAATCAGCAGCTGTTGAAATCCATTCACTTCAGCATGAAATGTTTGCATAAGTTTTTTTCTTTTTTTCTTTTATTTGTGACAACAGCAAAGTAAATAAAACCCTAAAAATCCTGCACTACTCAACTCGTATATGTGTGAGAACAGCTTCTGGTCGCAATTGTAGCTGCTGAGGCAAAATATTTATTTGTAGAGGGCAATGACAATTGGAGTAGTTAATTATGATACACAGAAAATACTGATTTTAATAGACGTTTCTGTGACATTTTTCCAGTGTAAACATTCAGTTAATTTTTGTGCCAGCTGTTGAACTTGCGTGAAAAGCCTTTTGAAAAGGAATTGTCTTTGTTTTTCAATTCCAAAAAAATCTTAAAAAGTCTAAAAGCAAATGTTTCCTATTTTTTTTCCAGTTAGTAAATGAAACACTGTTTCTCGGGTAGGAAAACATTTCTATCTGACTCACATTTCCCTGAGAAAACAGCTTGTATCATAGAATTAGTTTAGTTTGAAGGGGAAACAGAACAAGGCAAGACATGTAAACATATTACAAAGCTTACTTTGATATTTAAATGCTTTTTTTTCTTTTCCTGGCCATCTGAAAAAAGGTGTGGTGAATGTAGTCAATTGTAAATAGAAACTCTGTATTTTCAGTCAGCTTCATTGTTAAACCCGAGAACTGCTGACCACATATGAAGACTCCCGGCTTGAGCCATCCCTCCTCTGTTTATTAAATCTGTTAAGACTTAAGTGTATTTTTACAAGTTCATTAATGTATTCCATTCTCTCTGATGTA
Source organism: Haliaeetus leucocephalus (assembly GCF_000737465.1). Classification (NCBI taxonomy): domain Eukaryota; kingdom Metazoa; phylum Chordata; class Aves; order Accipitriformes; family Accipitridae; genus Haliaeetus; species Haliaeetus leucocephalus. The sequence goes on from NW_010972942.1 coordinate 5,425,579, forward strand.
TTTTTTCCCACTATTATCAGATTTCATTATATGGGAGGAATTATCAGATCAACCCATTATACAGCCGAGCAGCGTTAAGTCTGATTGGAATTTGGGCTTCCCTCCGTTTACAGGGGGAATATTGTGTAAATCAGACTCTCAGGTTTCAGTGGGAGGCACAGGGCTGCACAGCATCCATTTGTCAAGTTGATTGCACCTCAGCGAGGTTGCATTAGCTTGTCTTTGAACAGAAGTGAAATCCTATGCGAAGCTCCCCTTTCTGTCATTTACACTAACATCCATCCTCTTAAACCAAGGCCTCAGAGAAAAAACAAAGTGATGGCACAATATAATCAGTCACTCAGGTTGTCTGTCATCTGTTTGCTTAAGGAAATTACTTTTAAGTTAGTGGAGCAGAAAATTGAAGAAAATTAGCAGAAGGTTGTTGTAGAAGCAGGAGGAATTTTTAAAAATTACAGATGTACATAGAGAAGCTCAACTGCATACAGCAAATAGAAATGCAGTTGATTCTGGGTTTTAGTTTAGTGTTGATATAATGCCAGCATACCCGATATGCAATAATTCAACTTTTAATGAAACTTTATTCATAAACTTGAATTGGGCTGTAAACGCACAATAAAAAGCTGGTATGCACATTTTCAGCTTTTATATCAGTGGCTGTGTTTTATGATGCTGAATACTCAAGTAATTTGCACTCTTTTCCATGTGTCAGGAAACCTGCCTACGTATCTCAGAAATGTTAAGCTGGAAAGGCCATTGTAAACAGCTCTGTGAGAAGGCTTGTAAGTTTTTGAAAATCAGAGACCTGATTTTTTTACTCTGATGCAAATGGCAGCAGTAAATAACATTACTTGTTTACACTGATGCACAATAAAACTTCTACAGTACAGTTGCAACAGTTGCTCCAGGGTTAATGGTGTAAATGAAGAGAAGCTAAAGATGTACATTTTGCACAAGGTAAAAAGCACCACATTTTAATATATTACTTCTTCTCCCATCTTTCTAAACTCTTCTTTTATCCACTCTGGAAGTAAGTTTTTAATTAGAGATACTTTTGTTTAACTTCAATCAGTAAGAGAATCACTTCTGTCTTGTGTATCTTAAGGGAACATTTTTCAGTGAGGTATTTTTTTAAATGAGGGTTGTGCATGGCTATTTTAAGTTAGAGCAAAATAGCACATTCCTGGTTTAAAATAAAAACTGTGAGCTCTTGCAACAAACTGGTGTGAATTTTGAATTTATTTAGTTATTTTGGAATAGATACATCTTCTAAGGGCTTTCCAAACATACAGTAAGTGATGTGACTAGCATCTGTCAAATGTGCTTCTTTCTTTTCTCCCTTTTTCATTCTGCCCAAGGGAAAATTGCATGTGGTCTTTATTTGTTTATATGATGCAGATATAGTAGTCTAAATTTTACAGCGCAGTAATAGAAATATTACTGATCTTGGGTGAGAAACCTCTTTTCTTATATTCCTTTTTCCCCATATTTTTCTGCTAGAAATAGAGGCACAAAACCTCACAAAACAAGTCAGGTTATTAAATTGCTGGATCTTAACATGCCTTGGAAACTTTGAATAGAATATGATATGACGATGCAAAATTCTGATATTTATGCCAATGTACTAGCACACTGTCACTTGGAAAGAGAAAGGAAATGTAGAAAAAAGGTTACTATTTTAAATACAACCCAAAGCATGTTTTTATAATTTTCATGCACAACTGTAGTTTGCAGCTAGTTTAATTTTTCAGTTAGTGAGTATTAGATTTTTCATGTGCCCCTTGAAGAAAATTTAAATTGGCTTCACAATCTTGAATACACTTAAATTTGAATAGCTTTACTCAATAGAGACATTATGTAAACTAAAGTCAGTCAGATACGTAAGGGTCTGCAGGATCAGAGCATAAGTGAATCCATCTTTCTCCTCAGAAATAAATCTTAAAAGGCTTCGGAAGGGAAGTATTTTTAAACACAGCATGTAAAATTATATTAAAAGTTACAGATTATAGAAATACCAAGTACACTGCTCATGCAACTCACGTTTCATTAAGGTATGTATTACTCGAGGCTGTGATATGAAGATGAAAATGGCCACATTTTATACTTCTTTTCCCTTTTATAACCTAATGTTAACATTTAGGAATTCGGGAACTTGAGAGCCCTAGTAGATCAATCTTGATTAGTTTATTTTTCTTTGTAAAGATTTTGATAGCCTCATAATGCTTTTGTTTGAAAGAGTATTCTTTACTTCCTCTTGTGGGGGGATGAAATATTGTTACACCCAGGTCTTCCTCTGAAATAGTGAAAAACAATTTAGGTAACTGAATCTTTGATGAGGAGACCTTAGATTGAAAAGTCTGGCATTTAATTGCCCTTTTACTCATAATTCTTCTATGTTTAACCTCAAAGGTGATTTAAAAAGTTACATCTTAATTGCATAGGCTCATTCAATCATTAGTACTTTGCATTGTGGCAATTTATTACAACTTTATTTCCCTGAACCATCAATGAAGATGATGCTGAATGTTATATTAGCCAAATGTCCTTTTGAGATTAATGTGGTAATATAGATTTTATGCACACTTTTTCCACTTTAATGTTTGTGTTATAGATTGGGGTTATAGGTGTAGCACAACTGCTTAAGTAGTTTAGAGAATGCTGCATATATTGCCTCAAGATTTGATGCTGGAGATTTACTTGAAAATGTGCATCTGCAAGAGGAAATAATAGCAGGGAATTCTCTGATGTGCTTCTCTCTAGCTATTTTTACAGCTTAGTCACACAGGCTTTTCCCCTTTGAAGATAATAGGGGGACTCCTGTTGTGAGGAAAGCACTGTGATCAGATGAGCTAAGAGATGGGGATGTGGGCACAAGGGTGCTGTGCCACAAATGCCACCATTAATGTTGGGCAAGTCACTCTGTAAGTTGTACTTCTCTTTCACAGTGGTCTTTTGGAGGTTCCTACGTTCTTAAAATTTTTAAGGGTTCCAGCTGCTAAGGCTATGCAATACCAACCCCACCTTGTGTCAGTGCAGGATCAAGGTAGAATTCATCATGAGCATGTTTCCTGTTATGCTCTCTAATTCATTTAGGTAGATATTTAAATATGGCAGGTAGAAAGTATTGAGATCCTTTATGCTACTCTATGTAACTGCCATAATTTAAAAATTTGTAGCTTTTCCATACTATTCCTATCCAAATTCTCAGATTAGAACTGGCAGCTACTGGCATCTACTATACAAGCATTTCTGCTTGCACAAAGCTCAGGGAGATTTCAATGGATAAGGCTACTCTGATGAATACTTCAAGCCAGGTGTGTTGACACCAGTGCCAAAAGTGCCATTCTGCCTTTCCCCTACTCCTGGCTTCTCATTCCTGACCCTCTACCACACTTTCCTTTGAGCTACTGCAGCTGCTTATCCTGCAAGCAGTGAGGGAGAGGAGGCTGGGGGTGAACAGGACTGCTTCCTTCACTCACACCGCTGGCACAACCAGCAGAAGTGTTGGTTTGGCTGCAAACTCTGGAGCCAGCCAAACGGGGCGTGTAGGCAAACCAGAAGGGTCTCCACAGCATTCCAAAAATGTGAACTTGGGGCATGCATCTTTCAGTGAAATACCATGGAACTTGGTGAATGTTACATCCCTCCTTCCTTTAAGGAACAGGTAAGCTCATGCTAGCAGCAGTTCAAACAATAGCAGCTTCCACCCTCATCTCAGGCACATTTCACCTCCCAAAACAAAAGCATACATGGGGACACTCAGGCATTTTAACTAGGTGGAAGAAGGGTATGACTGGATATTAAATTAATCTCTGTGGAAATTTGGTATATCTGGAAGAGAAGGACAAAAGCAAAAGAAAAAACAACAAAGCAGGAAAAAGAGTATAGCAGAAGACTCAACGGAGGAAAAAAAAGTGAAATTAAGAATAAAAGAATTAGATAAGCATTATGACAGTCCCACAAAGGTCTGAGCTCTGGCTGAAAAGGCTTCAAGAAGGGATGGCAGAGATTTTTTTGTTTATGTGTATCTATCTCCTGTATTCAAGGAAACAGGAGTAAAGTTGGGGGGGGAGGGGAGGTGACTTTGGAGGTGTTTTTTTAACTAGATATGCCTAAAAGATGCTTGACTTCATAATTTTCTCCTCCTAATAGAAACAGCCCTCGGGGCCTCAAACTTTGGCTAATCATTTAGGTCAAAAGGGTAATAATAATGTAGAAGACCATGAATTAAGAGTGTACCCTGGGGAAAGCTTGACCCAATGCAGAAGTAGAAAATAACCATACAAAACTCTGTAATGGGATCCTCTGAAGCTGAATGGGAAAATGAGGGCTCATACAAATATGCTCACCACCTAATATGAAACATAACTCCAGAAGTATGTATTTTTATTCCCTGTTACAAGAGTGAAACCACAGTGGAGTTACTGTAACACTGAGGCTGAACTAATCCCATCACAGGATCAGATCTTGGTAATAAATAGTTCCAGGTGCGATCCAAGGATTAGGAATGTTTAGATTTTTTTAAACAGAAAGGTGCAGAGTTTTTTTCAGTCTTTCCACTGACAGAGGAGGGTTGTATTAGGTGTGTAACTCCCATCTCTCAAAAGAGAGACCTGCTTGTTACATATCCCTTTTTACTGGTATATCTATCTCAAATACTTTACCAAGAAATCTGATCTCATTCTGCTTATGTTACAGATAGGGAAATGAGGAATGAGGATGCTCAGCATCTTGCTAAAAGTCTGCCACCATGCCAGTGGCAAACCTGGAAGTATAAACACTGGTACAGTGCTCTACTTAGTGGGCTCTGCTGCTTTCTAGGGCATCCTTACAATTTGCCATTTTGTTTTTCATGAAACTTTGGGTTTGTGGTGGGAAAAGTTTGGAAAAGAGCTAATCTTTTGAATATGCTTGTCTTGTGAGTGGCATTGGACAGGAATGGAATGAGCATGTGCTTATTAAAGATTGTACCATACTGCACATACATACAGGACGACACCAAGGTTGCGCAGGTAATCTCATAGCCAGTGCCTCCATGTTTTTCAGTCTTCGGTTTTACAGTTTCATTGGACTATGTCTAATCAAGTCCTTGAAGCTCTATGAAATAGGCTATACTTGTATATTAGGTTGCTAGCCTCAGTTCTTTTCCACAGGCTGTGGCTGTATTGGCAGCAGATAGATGGCATAGCAGCAGATAGAATTAGTTATCTCATCTCAGACACATAATTTGGGTAAGTTTGTAGCTGAAAAAGCAGCTGCCCAGAGCTGGCTCCAAGGACACACAAAGCATTTATATCTGTTTCTGTACCATAGTCCCTGCTCAGAATTTATACAATGGTATCAGAGCAACAGGTAGGTGGTGACTTCCACTCATAATCCAGAATTTCCGTGTGTGCATCCCATTTATGGGCAGGAACAAAACAGTTTGTGGCCTGGAGTGTTTGCCTTTTCTACCTAATCCATGTGTCCAGAGAAATCAGAATGGGAAGAGAGAGCATGGTGAAAGAAAAGGAGTGCAGAGAAGACTGCTTTTCTGCACCTACACTGGCACTTATGGGAAGAAAGTGAGTGGGTGCTGGAGATCTGTGCAAAGAAAATAATCACCAGTAGGCACCAACTATAAGGCCTCAGACTATGATTTCCTTTAGTCTGTGCTGCTGAGCAGAGGCTCTGAGCCAGGGACAAAGTGTTCTGGGACACGTCCTCTGTAATACTTCTAGATTTCTTGAATAATTCACAAAGCTTTTGGACCCCTTTTCCCCAAACACACACAAAGCCAATTGTGCTGTAGAAGAGAGTTAGAGAAACTCCGTAAGGAAAGCCACTTACTTCTTTAGCCTTCATATAGGCAGTTTTTATTATTCTCTATTTTCAGGGGATGATGAAGATGACCACTTAGTTTTTGCAGAGTTAATACACTGTGGTGATTTACTTTTTATCTCTTTATTAGGGTTTTACTGCCTTATTTACATTGTAATAGCAATAGTGATGTTTTGCATATAGTCATATTGTCTTTGATTGGGAACAATACCAAGAAAACCAAGTGCTTCATGATTTAATTATTTGTGCTCTTTGGAAGAATAATTAAAGGATCATGCCAAAATCTTATCAGAGCGTGAAAATTTAGCATGCCAAGAGTGAAGCTATTTAAGTAGCATACCAATTATTTATTTGCTGACAAGATTCACTTTTAGAAACTCTTTGCTGTTTCACTATTGGTAGTTAGAAGTGTAAAAAGTGTAGTTATCAAAAAGCATTGGTAGGAAGAGAGAACAGATTTTTCAAGTGACCTGTGACTGCAGATGCTTCTGTTTAAAAAAAAGTCATCAAACTGATTTGTCAGAACTAAGCAAATATTTTCTGAAAAATCAAGACATGGACAGGTATTTGAAAGTCAACCAGTACTGACACAGCTACTCATGCTAATCCTTTTCTAAATCTTCACCATAAAGTTTTTGGATTCTAGTTACTCATCTGGAACACTGCTTTAATCTGTAAGTATTAGCTTGTTTCAGAAGTATTGAAGCTGAATAGGAAAAACTGGTGATTAAGTTGTTCTGAATAATTAAACAAAGACATTGTAAAATGACTGTAGTCCATGCATGCCTTATGAAATAAATCCTTTATTTACCATTAGATCTTCTTAAGGCACAAACATCTACCTGGTTATTTTTTCATAAGTATTTTCTCTATAAAAGTAATTAATCCATTCCCAAACAATAGATTTAACTGTCTCCAGTAAAATGCAGTTTTGCATGGTGCATATACCTTGACCTACAAAGTTAATCCACAGCTTTTCTTGAAGAATTTTTGTATACTTACAAACACTAGTCTGTTGCAGGAGGGACGTAAAAGGATTTATCTGTAGATGCTTGAAGGAACAATCATTTACTAAAGTAGTATTTGGATCTGCAGATCGTGTTTAACATTTGAAATACATCGATAGCACTAAGTCAGTTTGGGTGTCTCGGCAACTAACTGGTCCGAGAAAGAATATCGGCAGTATCCTGCAAAATGCTGATCTTCAACATTTTTAGTGCTTTGCAGAGTTGATTTCTCAGTCCCAAGGCAATTGTCCATATCATGCAAGTACTGCATACTATTATAGTCAGAAGCCTCTGTTTGAGAGTAATCCAAGAAAGAATACCAGTATTTTGTTTCCAAGTTCTTTTTGTGAAATATTTGGCTCCAATGCACAGCTAATTTTCATAAGGCTCTTTAAAAGTCTCTCTTTAGAAAAAGATGTATTTTTTTCTATGTGCATAGTTAATTTTTAAACCAAATCTAGCTAAACATTGCCACATAAGCTGTTTTTTCAACAGAGGACCAATAGCCATAGTTTTGTCTCCCCACAGAAGGAATAAATTTTTGTTTTTAAAATATATGTATTCATTTGAGTAGTCATATAAAATAAGCAACATAAAGGTACCATATTGAATTCACTAAGATTTCTTTCTCATATGTAATCCCAAGTATCTAAATCCTTATAATTTTATTGGCAGAGGGAGCAAGTACATGGCTTGACATATCAGCTGGGCTATGAATATCGAAACACACTTCCAAGCTCACGTTTTGGTTTGGGTTTCTGCCTTCAGTATTGGTTAAGAAGTCCCCAGGGATGATGCCATCTCCAGACCATATTTAGCAGACAGATTTTTGCCTGTCCTGTTATCACCCCTGCAAAGCTGGGAGGTGGAGTGTCCTCTGGTCCTCAGTCCCCTTGGCAGTTCAATACTTGGCTTTCTTGCTGCTCTTTGTTCACTAGACCATAACCGCAGGCAAAGTGAGACAGCACATTTTCCAGGCTGTGGAGCTGCAGGGCCCTCGAGAGCTGTGATTCCCCTCCTATTGCTGTCCCGAGGAACAGAGGGCTCAAAGAAAACTAAAGGCAAAGGACGGGTCACTGATTTGGTCTTCTTCTTCTTTGATATAAATAATTATTAGGAAACAAAATTTAACTTTCACCTCATAACCAGAAATCAGTATCATTTTTGTTTGACATAGTGACATCTTACATTGTTAAAGAGAGCCCTCAATGGCTACTAGGGATTAGTAGGGGAAAATATTTCACTTGCAGGTCACCTGCACAGATCTGGCCCAGGGCATGGGTGATTGACAGCTGTTCAAACATGATGTCTGTAGGAGGCCCCTGTGAAGGAAGTTGCAAGTTTCACTCTGGGTAGGCAGGTGTCAGCGCTACAGACCCACACTGCCGTAATTAGTAGTCTCTGCCGGCAGTGCCGTGCTGGCTGCCGGAGCGGGGACCCCGTGGAAACCCAGCCTCAGGTTGGTGGGTGAGGACGTCAATGGGACGTGGGGGCTTTCTGCTGCTGGTGCTGTGCTTGCACAGGCAGTGGCGTGAAATCCGGACTCCGTGCAAGCTCTCTCCCAGGGTAAGGTCGTGCAGGTGAAGCAGGAGCCTGTCCCGAACCACTTTGTGCAGGCTATTCTCTTTAAGCGTGAGCATTACTGTGTGGTGTAGCCCTGGAGAAAGCAAATGCCAAAGGAAAGGGTTTAATGCCCTTCACTATTTCTGTCCCAGATTCCTTCCTGCAAACCTGCATTTCACCAGTCTTTTCTCTTACCACTTCAGCTCCTTGCTACGCTTTCCCATGAAAGCTTTTTTTCCCTTGTAAATGATGTGAAGCAAATACCTAATGTTATCTTCAGTGCTGACGCAAGAAAATTAGAGGAGGTATATTACAGTTCTGTTTGGTATTCTTTCCAGAGAAAACTGCTGGTTAGGTCAATTTACTTGGCACTGTGCACCTCTTTAATCTTAACTTGAGGCCTGCTGTAGATATACAGCAGCTGGGTCTAATGTCTTCATGCATGGTTGCAAGCAAGCCAGTTAATTTCTGTTTGTTGAGAGGTAGGAATCAAGCAAATTTTTCTCTGTTGAATGAAAACATTGTGGGGCTGGTAACAGGTGAATAAGCAATACTGGATAAGAAAACAACCTGGAATTACCACCTAAACTTTGAAGGGCGGGATTCCACAACAGAGAAGTCAGTTTCATCCCATTTATAATGGCAGTAGTTTAGCCCCAAATCTTTGATAAGAAGAATTAAGAAGAAAACCTGGCTCTGACAGACCTTGTTTGGGAGAAAACATGTCAGCGCTGAAGAAGCACTTAGCTTTGAGTGCACTTGCAGTGATGTAAACTGCTAACTGGAGAGGTCAGTGTATTGCTAAACCTATATGCAGGCTACAAAAGCTAAACAAATTGCTCCCCCTATCACACTGAGGTCTGCTCAGGCTCTTGATGACCTCTCAGGTTATATCCATCAAGCTTGTTGCTCTATGTCCACAGAGGTAGCACTGGCTATGCAGAGTGTCACCCATGGACGGCCCAAGTTCCTGCCACATTCTGTGGAGTCCTCAAAGATTGGAACTAAATTCACTAGATCTTTTGACTTCAAACAGGTCTTTAGAGTATAGCCAGTGAAAGAGTTAACTACTTAAAAATAGATGCTGATAAAATCTCCAATGTTCTGATTAAATGTAAGATGCAAGAGCTGTGGGTCTGTACCTCACCCTACGAACAATTAGGCTCCTATGATATTAATGGTAGCTTAATTTGAAATACACCTTACTGTTATACCGTAAAATTACCTACAACTGTTCATATATTTAGAAAATAAAACTTTAGATAAAATAGACAACAAATCTTAAGAGCAGAAAATGAAATCCAGCTCTTTCTTCTCCCAGAGGGCCACCTACAGAGTCAGGCAACTGCCTCCTCTCATGCTGGGAACCTTAAGCTGTTGCCTGCACAGTGCTGTTGCCTCACTGGGAGGAGCAGAGCACACCCCCGGCTGAGGCAGTGGTGTGGGCAAAGTGAGAGAGAGAGAGAGATTCTGAGGGGATAAAATCTTTTTTTTTTTCCCCTCAATTTACTCCTTCTTTTTTGTTGTTGTTGTTCCTGTGTCTATATTCACAGAATCATAGAATCATCATAGAATCATAGAATGGTTTGGGTTGGAAGGGACCTTAAAGATCATCTAGTTCCAGCCCCCCTGCCATGGGCAGGGACACCTTCCACTAGGTCTAGGTATTCAGAGTAGAAAAGCATGCTTCCAAGCACCATAGTATTTTATTACAAGACTTTCTTCATCTGTGCAGTTTAGCTTCTCTCATATAGTACATAGGCCCCATTTCCCCATAAGAAGTGGGAAATTTCAGGCTAAGAGGGATGACAGATCAGCCTTTCTTACTCTATAGTTGGTATTACTACTGAAGTCCCCGTATTATCAAACCATGAAGTGGGAGAAGTTGCATCTCAGAAACCTTTTACCAAAGAATTGATAAAAGGCTATAAAAAATGACAACCTGCACAGGACAGAGACTAAACAGAATTAATCCTATATGTAAAATTTCCACAGAAGGTATCTCCACTATTAGTTAAAAAGACAGCTAAGATGCAAACTTTAGTCTGATGTTTGCTCTCAAGCGTGACTGCTTAAAGCACTTTCCTGCAAAATTCTGTGTTTACCTAAGCCCCTAGGTGAAAAGCCACCTTCCCCTCCCCTACACCTAGTGGAGCTAATGAGCCATGCCTGTTATCCTCCCAAAACTCTCAGCTCAGCAGAAATTAATCTACTTTCTTTGCCTGGTTCTAACATGCCACTATGTTAAGCCAGGAGAATGAACCTTCCTATCCTTGTATACTCACTGGAGGATTGACTGACAGACAGGTAGTACTTCTTTGTGTTTCATTACTCATTAAGTAGTTTGACACTAAAGCTAAACCAACTTAATTGCTAGCTGCTACCGAAAGAGGCGGTCTCATCTTTCCTGCCATCTTGCTCCCAACTGCATGGTCGCCCTGGCTCCTTTGCACTGGCACCTTGGCCCGTGGGGTCTCGGAAAATACATTAATAGATTTGCGGTCCCCCTTGGGGATTGATCAGGTGCCCATGGTGGTGGAAGACTGGGGGCAGGAGGCTGTTCCTGGAGTGAGAGGGGAGAGATTAGACAGCTAATTTTAGCAGTGACATGGTGTTAGATCAGCTTAGCCCTCTTGCCAAACTAGCCTTGGTATTCTATAGAGAATAGCATAATCACACTATTCCACAATAAACCTGTGGTTCCTGTTGTGAGTCAGCCTGTATAACTGAATTAACTTTCCCAATGAATCATGTTTCTAATGTAGTTCATTGGGCATGGTTGCACAGACCATCTGTTAGTGGTGACACTAACGTGTATGCCTGACATGCCACCCCTTGTCTTGGTGCAACTCTTCAGGCCTGTAGGATGAATGAGATGGGAAAACGGACTGACATTAAATATAACTTCTCTTTTTTTTCTGGCAAATTAGTTCTAGGCCGGTCACTGGTATGCCCTGATAGACAGTTGTAGCAGCGTAATTAATGGAGCAACACAAGGGCTGGAGTGGTGATGAGGGAGTGGAGAGAAAAGGAGCAGAGAACTGCTTAAGCAGATATTGGCACCAAAAGAAATATCTGTAAAGCCATTGCTGTAGTAAGAGTTTAGCAAAGGCTTTCCTTTATCTGAAGTGTAAGGGATATTTGCTTTCGGTGCAGAAGGTCTGAGTTTAACCATATTGCCAACATGCCACACTGTGAATCATTGTGACAATCTCAAAGATTAACAGGGTAATGCAATTTGCTTCTTGTTGTCAGTCAAAGTGGGTGCAACTCTGAGCCCTGAGTATAGGGTAAGATAAAGCAGCTGTCTGACCAAAACTGGCAGTAAGTTAGTTCTAGAAGGAGCTTCTAGGATTAGAGAGCATATTCAGGGCTGGTGGTTCACGCAGAATGAATGGGGGAGGAAGGGGCTGGGGACAAGAAGGGATTTCCCAGGTGTCACATCACCCGTTTGGGAGCATGCTCACCTTACCGAAACTGCTAAGCTGGAGCAGACAGGCTGGGCAGATGATAGGACAAATGTGAACCTGCAAAATATTGTAATTGTATACATATACCTTCATTGGCATCTGAAGGAGTTATACTTACATCAGCATCTTCTAACTACAGCTCTGTTTTCTCTGCTAGTATTTTTCAATACATGACATCACATGAAGTACTGCGGGGCCAATGCACTCTCAGATTCTCAGCAGGAGGGTTACTGAAGTGGAAAGAGAATGACAGCAGGATCAGTCCCACAGCATGATAACGATATTTTGCAAACAGCTTTAAAGTATTTGGATATGTAATATTTTGCAGTTGCATGTAAAGTTCTCTGATGACTTTTGGAGCAATTAAAAATCTTGCCATACGCTCCAACCTTCTTTTTGTGTGGCCGTGGGTTATGTGCAAATCTTCGGGATGACTGCTAGAACTTTTCTGAGCATATTGGATGTTTGCATGATTTGGGGCACAACTTGAAATGTGCTCAGCATCCCATGCTGACTGCAGCCCATTGAACTGGAGTGCTCTCAACACCTCGCCACAGCAGGCTCTTAACAAGTGGACTGCATTATGTTAGCTTCCTTGGAAGGAAATCAAGTATTGCTCTCTTAAAAGTGCTTGTGCCTTTCTTTCTGCCCAAATTTGTAGGGATTGACAAACTTTCTGTCAAGTAATTCCTTAGTGCTACTTTGCTCCGCAGCGTGTGAGGGAGGAAGTTTGTCACCCAGAGCAGCCTGTGAGTCAGACCTGTAGGGCATGTCACTGGCACGTCAGGTTCTTACGCGGAGGCTAAAAACAGTTCGTGTCAATGCTCCCCATTAGCTGCCCTAATTTTCAGACGGAAACTTGACTGTCACTTCAACTTAACTGCATCGTTTCCTAACATACAATGATGTGCAGGTTTTGTTTTCCTAACTGTACGGTGTATAAAGGCTTTATAACGACCTAAAGGGTTGGTTGGTTTGTAAATGAAAGCTGGTATTTCACATTCATCCTCTTTCTTATGACCCTTCAAAACAAAGGCAGAGCTACCTATATACAATTTTATTATTCTCCCTAGTAAAAAAAACCCCTTCGTTTCATGCTAACTGTGGGTAATCTTTTAGTCAGAACAGGATCATTTGAAGAACAGGATCATACTTTTAAAGTATGTCTATGTCTATGGAGTATAGCTGCATACCGCATGACATGTTAAAATCTTTGAATATTTCACATATGTAAGTATGTTTTATTACTAAAAGTTTACTTTATGTACTGTGAGCTCTGAACTTTATTTTAGGACTTTGTTTTACTTCTACCTGTCTCTATTACTAAATCTGAGGTATATCGCTCCAATTAGCAGCTCAGTCACCTTCTGTCTAAAAAAAATGTTTCACTTGTTTCCCCTGAAAAATTTGGAACTTCTAATTATGAAAGGGAGCTGTTTATCATTGTTTGAGGTGTTTGTTTGACAAGCAGTCATGCAGAAATAGTGCAATGTGTAGGCTTCCAGTATAAATAGAAGCAATCGTGATCCAAACTGCGGATAAGTAATTAGAATAAGTAGAAATAAAGAAGCTTTGTCAGTTTGCATTCCTTTTTCTGAAGCAGCTAAGGGCAAGTGTAGAAACTGATCCTTATCTTTAGTTTTTCCCCCAAAATAAGGATAAAATTGGATTTAAGAATAAGAGCTTACCATATGAATTTAGGTTTATGGAGGATGTACTCTAGACTGTCAAAAATAGTATGCCTAAGGCAGATTTGCTTCTAAAGAGAAGAATGCAATAAAGCTTAGGTTTATACTGAAACTGAACTGCAATATATTATGAAATAGTTTGGTTCAGTAATTCCTGAATTGTTACATTCAGATTTTTAGCCACTATGGTTCTTTGCTGATTAAAAAAAATCCTCTGATAAATGCCAAGAACTAGTGAAGTTAAGGGTCTAACTTTTCTTTCTATCTGAACCTTTCAAAGCAAGGAGATAATAATTTACACTTACCAAAAACTAATAGTGGCCTGAAGCTATGAAATGTTTTTCAAAGAGGTGATTGAGACTAGTGACAATGAAACTAGCTTCTGCAAAAATGCCTATGTAATAGACCATATCTGCCTAAGAAACCTCTGAAAAGTTGGTCTCCTTTCAGATGTTTTTCACCCTCTGAACTAGGATCTAGAGGATGAGGTCAAAGAAGACTGCACATCATGTATGGTCTGTACAGTCTCTAGCATGACTTAATCAGCCTCAATGCTGCTCTAAATTATAGCAGAACAAACCAGTCTTCTGATTCTTCATTGTATAACGTACTGAGCACGACGGTCTTTTTGGATTACTCTTTGCTACAGGTTTGTAAATATTCTGGAACTGAAAAATAAGCAGATGAAAGCCATTTTTTTCTGGTACTGACAGTGCTTGTTTGTAGACTAGTTGTATAAATAACTCCAGGACATCTGACATCTTATTCATATAAAATGTGTTGGCAAAATTTGGCATGAATTGGTTCCATTTCATCAACTTTCTTTTTGGTTCTCTTTTTTTAGTTTTCTATGGGAGTATTTCTATTTTTTTAATCATTTTGGAATTTGGAAGTTTATTCATATCTCCTTAAGTGTGTAATAGTTCAAGGAACACATAATCCCTTTTAGGCAGCAGCTTTTACAACATGTGGTGGGTGCCTCTGAATCAGCGTCAAATGTTGGCATCTCCACTTCCTCCTTCATCAGAAGTGGTGAAGTTTCATCTGAACCAGTGAGAAAAAAATATTTCAAGAGAATGTAAAGAAGTGGCACTTCTTTCCTCGGAAAAAAAAAAAAAGGAAAACCAGATTTAATATTAAATGGAAGAACACAAAGCCACTTTTCAAAACCTTCAAACTTAACAAGGAATTAAAAATTTCTCATTGAGGATGGACACTGTTGATAAATAATAATGAGAATTGAATATGACTTGTCATAAGACAGAGCTCCTTTGCCTGAATATTTGTAATGTGATTTGATGTTTTTTCATGTGTGGAAACCTTGGATTCAGGATATCCTGTTTCTGGCAGGTCTAGAAAAGAGCAAAATTCAGAATAATGTGATTTTCAATCTGTGCAGTCAGATTAATAAGATGCCCTACCACCTACTTTCTCCAGCTTTCTGATCTATTTGATATAACTACCGGCAAAAATATTTGAGCTCACTATTTAGAAATCACTGCTGAGCTTTAGAGCTCCTGAGGCTGGTGTACACTCTGGCTATCTCCCAGACTCATATAGGGACAAGAAGCAAGGGCCCATCAGCCCTTCTTCCTGCCTTCTCTCCATCCTGACTTTCCCTGGACATAATCCAAGTGCATGGGTTGGGAGAGGCATTGCAGTGAGGCCCCCGGAGCAGGCAGCGGGTACCTGCTGCTGCGGCGTTCACTGTATGCACCCCGGGAACTGCTCCAGCGCAGACCCTGGGAGCAGTCACCAAGGTGAGTGGAATATGCTGGATCTGGCCCTGAAGAGCACTGAAAGTCTGTGGACCATGGTCATTCTCCTGCCTGGTGTTAACATCTCAGATAATTCCAGTGTATCCAAATCTTCCTTCTCCAAACTTCAGGTCCCATTGTTCAACACGCTGAACTCTGCAAGAAATAATTCAAGGAAACGCTTCAGGCAATGGAATGCAAAACTTAGAAAGGTCCAAAGGTTTCTGCTCATAATGGGATCCCAATATCACTTAAATTCACGGATTACCTGATCCTTTTTTCTTCTTAAATTGGATATTTATAAGATAGAAAATCCACAGTGTTTCAGCTTTCAGGAGCTTAGTGGGAAGAGCCTATTATACTATAGGTAGGTATAACCCTCATCTCTCTTGCCAGCCTCCCTGGTTGGAATAACAGCCTGAGAACAGGTCACTTTTTATATAAAATAATAACTTTGGGGGATTCATGGCTTTGCTCTTCTCAGATTATGAGCCCAGACACAAAAGTCTGACCAAAGCAATGGAGCCTTTAGAAAACCTTTCCAGAGGAAGGGCTGGATGTCTAAACTGTTTTCCCATCCCAACTCAGAGAATGATTTTTCTGGGATCATATATCAACAAATAAACTTTTAGCTAAGCTATGGGAACAAAACCAAGTGGGTTTGGCCAGTAATAACACCACAGTTGAGTGAGGATGATGCAGAAACCTGAATTTTCAGAACTTAATTTTGTCTCGTATTTCTAATACTCTATTTGAAATTAATAGATGACATTCTATCTTATTTTTATTTTAACTTTGTTTCACAATTACATTTTTCATCAAAGCCACAACATTTCTCAATGTTGAAATCCATATTCTCTGATAACTTAATTCCATTTCTGGATGCAACAGACCGAGATTCCTTTCTACACTAAATGGAAACAGAGTGCAGGGTATTTAATATCCTGTCATTGAGACAATGCAGGCTGCTACTATACAGTGAGTAATATATAAGTATGTGAGTTTTGAGAATTAAAATGAGCTGGTAAGCTAATAAAAGAGTAAGATGTAAGGATAGTCATTGTTTTTACATCTAAGTAAGGGCACCCTAAATAATTTCAAGCAGTTTGAGTGTTTTGAACAATCTTTTTTAGGGTAATCTGTGCAATTAACTCTTCATAACATTAATACTTTGAAATAATTGATTTTCGAATACTAAAGCAAGTGGAGCATGAAGTTTAAGACTACAAAGTAATAAAGACAAATCAGTTTCATATAAAAACTCTTCTTAAAAAAAGCAGTACAAGTTCAGTGAAGCACAGCTCATGTTTTAAGAAAGACTTTGTCTCGTGTGGAAAGAGTCCAATTGTTTATTATAGAGATATCTTTCATTTTCTTGAAAGAAACACAGTACTATTTAGAGGAGGTGGGCATCCATAGCTCTGTTATAACAATCTACAGTCTTAGGCTGTTGAATTCAGGATATATAGCTGTTTATGACTTTATATACTCTATGGCCAAATAAGGTAAACACCCACTTGGGCTAGAGCAGAGCTTTTAGCAATCTGACCATTTGCTTTCATAATCTGAATTCAGTACCTGTTATTGCTCCATTGTTGCCCAGTAGTATACTGGGTCTGGCTGGGATGGAGTTAATTTTCTTCATAGCAGTCTGTGTGATGCTACAATTTAGATTTATGACAAAATCAGTGTTGCTAACACACCACTGGTTTAGCTGTTGCTGAATACTGCTTGCACAGGGTCAAGGCCTTCTCTGTTTCTCGCTCTGTCCCAATGCAAGCAAGCTGGGGTGGGCAAGAGGTTGGGAGGGGACACAGCTGGGACAGCTGAGCCTAACTGGCCAAGGAGATATTCCATGCCATATAACATCATGTTCAGCAATAAAGCTGGGGTTGGAATTTTTCCAAGGTAACCATCACTTGCAGAGTGGCTGAGCATCAGTCTGCTGGTGGGAGGTGGTGAGTGATCGCCTTTGCATCACTTGGTTTTATCTCCTTTTCCTTCACTTATTAAACTGTGTTTATTAATCCGTGAGTTTTTCTGACTTTGCCATTCCAATTCTCTCCCCCATCCAGCTGAGGGGGAGTGAGCGAGCAGCTGGGTGGGGGCTTAGCTGCCAGGCAGAGTCAACCCACCACAAGCAGGCATGATCTCTTGGGACACTTTGAAACACTTCAATTCAGCAGGATATGGTATTCTGTGTTAACAAGGTGTATAGTGCTGAAAATTCCGAGTTTGATAGTTTACATTGCTAGCAATATTTAACTTTATTCTCACATTATAACAAAGGTGTGGGCTAGGTATCCCTTTTTTTTCTTTTCTCTTTTGTTAACCCTGTTGAGAATGCAGCAGACTAATGCACACAGTTCAAGACTGATCTCCTATGTATTCCTTAAGCCTAATCTGCCAAAGAATTGTGAGAAGGCCATGGATTTTGAGCATGCCATGTATTAGGCTCAATAAGGAGGGTCCACTTACCTAATCTGCACAGAAATCAGGTAGCTTGACCTGCAGTGTCTTCCTGGCACATATAGATATCTCCATTTCAATTCTATTATTAGTTTACACAAAACTGGAGAGTAGGGCAGAAAATGTGACCTGACCTTTTATTTTTATTATATATACAACATTTCCTGAGTTATCCTGAGAAATCTGTTCCAGTACACAATAGTCTCTATTGCTCTTTCTCTACACTATACAGAAATAAACACTTCAAAATTCAGTTTTAATTTTCAGTCTTGAGTTATATGCAGTATGTTCATCAGTGGTCTGGAAGTAAGCATAAAATCATCTCTCGGTAATGTTTGCTGATAGCACAAAGACCAGCAGAGTGTTAAATGGTGCTTAAGTTGTAGAATACAATGCGGCAAGCCTAGCTGATTCAACAAAGTCCATCCTGACACAGCTAACTGCACAATTATTCATCAAGCAACTAGGGATCAAAGCCATACTAACTGAATAGAGAATTTTAGCCTAAAAGTAACTGATCAGGGGTCATACAAGATGGGCAACTGCATGAGAGTTACCATTACAGTACTTGACCATTAATGTCACAGGTAATAGTGAGTTTCAAGGTATATCCTTGTATATGGCATTGGTCAAGCTGATGCTGGAAGAATTCAAATAGTCCTGATGTCATCATTTTTAAAGGGATATGGAAACACTGAGGTAAGTTCAGAAAACAGCCACAAAAAAGTATTTGCTGGAGGAAGTGGGGGCAAATGCCTTCTGGTGAGAGACTTGAAAGCTTGTTTGGTATAATGTCTAAAGGAAAAAACTGGAAGCTGACTTGACTCTGTCATAGTACTCATGAAGAAAAAATTGTTGGTTCCTAAGCGACTCTTCAATCTAGCTGAGAAGGACATAATAAGAACCAATAGCAAAAATCTGAAGGTATGCAAATACAGATGACAAAGAATGAGTTCTAAGCAGGAAAATGCTTACCCATGGAACAAAGCTGCTAAATGTCTCTAACATTCTGTGGAGCAGGATAGGATTTCTCTGGTCAACACACAAGGACAGCACTATCATAGTAGGACATACAGGAGGACAGACTAGACCAACTCAGATTCCCTTCTGGCTTTATGAATTGATGAATCTATGATGTGATGTATAACTGTGGAACAGAAATCTCACTAACCTGTAACTTTCATCACTGGTCCAAGTAGCACAGACCAGGAAAATCAATGCATATTTTCAGAGAGGAGAGGAGATAAATTGAAGGAACTGTACTGGGCTGTGATGCCAACATGCTTTCATAATGAGGTTTCAGATGAAGTCTGAGGAATGAATTCTGCTACCTGAGGGTGCTTCTTTTTGAAACTGATGATTCTGTCAGGTCTCTTTTTCACTTCTTGGGGTTTTGAGTAGTGAATTCATTATGTTTGCATTGTGGTTTAGGCCTGTCTCTCCATCTCCTCTAGAAGTAATTTCTCCTATGATGAATTTCTCAAAATAGGAAAGGAAGCCTGGCATCCGGTCTCTGGTTAATACAAGCACAACTCAGAACTGCAGTTTTGCAAATGGTTTAAATCAACATAACTAGGCTCATTATTTGGCGTGTTTGCTGTTGTTTTCTGAGGGGAAGGCAGGAAGCGTTGCTTTTTAAATTCTTATATGTAACTTAGTCTCTATTCTTACCTCTGTTATTCAGTGCTGGGACTGAAGAATGGACCTCCGAATGCCAAACACTGTGGGTCACTCTGGAGTTCTTTATCTGTCTAACAAGTTACTTTTACACTGCTACTACTTTTTCAGCATTGGGTAGTTTTTCCTCTTCTCAGTAAAAAAAAAATGATTAATACTTTCCTGTGGATACTGCGCCTTACCACAGCTTATGTTTCCTTCCACAACATTTTTCTGTTTGTGGAGTTAGCCTATTTTTGCCCATGTTTTATAACTGTATGAAAACTTGAGAACTACAGAGAAAAAGTTAAATAAAAGGTCTCAAAAACATTTGGTGACTTAACCTGGGGTCCGAAGCTGGGGGTTCAAAGCCCATCTTGGATCTTGAACTGGCAGAAAGTAACACTCAGTTTGAATATTCCCTATTGGATGCATCATTCAAATGAAAACACAGCCATGGTCTGGTTTTTTATCTACTGGAGGAGTTCTCTCTTTCTAAAGATCTCCTTGTTCTCTACAAAAAGATACATTATTTTCTACTGCAATCTTAAAGAGATGGATTTAGGGTAGGGGGTTTCCCTGCCTTTTCCTTAAGCCACAGAGTAGTGCAGTGTTTTTCAGTGGCCCCAGTGCAGGCTTTTATTTTCTTCCCCACTTAATAATCAGAACCCATTAGCAAGGCTTAGCATATCCAGATTGATCTTGCTCCAGTTGTTATGTCTGTCTAGTTCCATTAGTGCGAAACGGGGTTCTGCAGCGTACAGGGGACATCCCACTCTCCTCCAGCATGACCTGCCCCCACCACCTGGCCGCAATTCTGCTTTTTTGTTCCATATATACTAAAGAGCCCCACAAGCTGATTTTAAGACATCTCAGGCCATCTGCAGAAATGGGCAGAAATTTTCACAACATGGACAGGTAATATCATTCCATGATTTATAACTACTATGATTTATAACTACTATGCTGGAGTTCTAATACCCAAAGCTTCCTCATAAACTATATAGTCACTTAAACATCTGGCATACCTTTCAGACACCTAAAATGCTTCTAGGTTGGGCTAGTTTTATGAGTTTATAGTGAAGGTACAGAGAGAAGCATTTCCAGAGATTGATTCCTCCCACCTATCTATTTAGGGTAGGATAAATCATGCTCCAGAGATACCTGGCTCCTTCTGCTCACAATAGACAATGAACTTTGACTATGTCCTTGGCAAGTTCAGGGTTAAGTGAGAATGGATCCATCCATGATTTAGCAGCCTGCTATTTTTTCTCCAATCAACAATTTATTGGGGATTTTATTAAAATAAAAGATACTACTGGTTATGAAACAATTAGCTTTATAAATAGGGATAGTTCAAAGTTTTGCAAGAGCATCACTCTGGTGATGCACTCTGGCATTTACAGACATTTTGCAAAAGAAGTTTATGGGAGAAAACACCTTTGCAGATCAGATAGACCTAAACCCGGGTAAGTGGTACATGATATTAGGATCTTGCAGGATCAATTTTAGGAGTAGAGTTCTTGTTCCGAGCAGTCCAGTTCCCAGTAGTTATTCCTCTCTGAAGAAAGTCAGCGTTTTGTTAGCTCGAGACTGGACACAGAAATCTAGCCATATGTAGCTCTAAGAGAATATGTATTTCACTGGTAGAGGAGACAGTTATGAGAGGATGGCTTTAAACCAGAGAAAAAATGTTTCAAAGTGGAGGGACAATTTAAATTCTTTAACCTCTGCTTGTATTAGCTACTTCTTGGCTTCTAGTGTATGAAAGCTTCTTGGCATGTGCCCTGCCTGGGGTCGAGTAGGACGTGGGAGAGATTGTGCTTGGATGTCTGGAGTACTACCACTTGGGGGGAAAATGTGTAGCATTCCAACAGATATAATTAATGACAAGTGTTGTTGTCTTTCTCCTGTGCCATCCACCCACTGGCTGCCTGGTGCTGACCCCTTGCTGTCCTGCTGACCTCTCCAAAGTTTATTTTAAAAAGGCATCCTTGCTTTCCCAAACTTTTCAGCTAGGCTTCCCTTGGGCTTCTTGTTCAGTGCATGCCCAAGACTATGCCTGTGTCCACTGCTCAGTGATCAGACACAAGTGTTTCCATTAGAGGGATGATTAATGGAACCTTCCTTGGGAATGGGAAAGGGAGAAGTGGGTAATACAAGTCAAGAAACGTGTTAAAACTGAACAAAGGAACTTTGTTTCTTTGTTTGAAAAATAACTTATTTTTCAAGTGTGCCGCAAATTGCCCTTACTCACTTGGGTCTTGCCCACATCAGTAAAACGCTACGGTTGTTTCCGCAGTGGTGGGCTTGAGAGAAGTTTGTGCTTTCAACCCACTTTGTAGTGAGCGACCACATCACATAATTCCACAGGCTGGACTGGCTTCTGTGTTGGCACATTTAGTAGATATAGGGTTTGATGCTGTGTAGTGCAGGTGCATGGAGTTTTCTACATCTAAATGGAAAGAAATACAACAATGTAGAGGACTGAAGAGTATAGGAATCCAAACTGGCTATTATAAGAGCACAGCTGTCAAATTACTCCTGCCTGGTAGCATTCTCCAAAGAGAAAACTGCACGACTGAAAGTCCCTTATTTACATGATGAGGATCACAGATCAGTTTCTGTCTGATCTCAAGCCTCACCTCATCCTCCGCTTACCCTTTTCTTTTTATGGGATGTTAGAGGCAAAACCCTGTTTCTTCCATTTCCATTAGAACCTGTGCTTAGCCCTTTGGATGCCCAGGGATAGCATCCGCCCTGTCAGCCAAGACAACCTGCAGACCGAAACAGCGCAACAGTGAAATGGGCATGATGACTGATTTTTCGCTGCTGAGGGGAACTGGTGAAAAACTTGAATAAGGGACAGAGAGAGTAACAGTCTTGGGAGGAGGCTAGGAGCTCTGTGCTGCCGGTTCCCTGGGAAAGCGGAGGGCTGGAGTTCCTAGCACTACCAGGTAGGACTTTCCACAATGCCTTACAAGGAAGAAGCTTCACTGTTTTCCAGCAGAAATCAGTGCTTTTGTTGCTTGCTTTTTTTAGTCTAACAGTGTATTAAGAGCTTTGTAGAGACAACAACAGAAAATGTTATCTTCCCACAAGCCAAACAGTGCAGGCAGGTCCTCTGCCTGCCAAACTTTGCTATTCATCAGAAACTATCAACTGACTGCTTGGTAAATTGTTAGTCAGCATGTGCACATCCTATTCTTTATGGAGTCAATTTTTCAAGGCTAGAGCTTGATCCTGTTGCCAAATCAGAAAAACTGGGCAGCTGCACTGTGGTGCAACAGGGAGACTGATGCACGGGGCTGGAGCTGCTGTTTTCCGCTCAGCAAACCAGGTCTGAGACTCCTTTGCCATCTGTACAGCAACAAATAAATTCATTCCATGTTTTATTCATTAAACCAGTTCTGCACGTGCTCCTGCCCTCTCCCATGGCCAAACCCCATCCATCGGGCACGATGTGCTTTGCAAAAGGCTGGTGCTGGCTAGGACCTCCACGTGCCTGCACGAAGGGAAGGCCTGCCCCTCCCCTGCATAGCGAAGGCATTCTGCTTTTGTGACATCTGGGCCACTGCAGCTGTTATAAGGAGGGGTTTGCCCTTTTTAGAAATTATTAGCAAAGTAAGCATGTTGTTTGTTAAAATACGTAGTGTACACTCTGAACTTGTAACTGTGATACAAAAAATATCAGCATACGATTCTGACAATTTATTGGAAACTCCTTCCTGCTCCTACCCCAGTGAAGGGTGGGAATTACATTGTGATTGAACATGCAGCTTAAAAATATTTCTTTTACTTTTGTGGTTTTCCTTTAGAATTCATAATAATTTATAATAAATTATAAACATTATAAGTTAAAATTGCATATTGAAAATCATATCAAAATATTGGGGAAATTATTTGACTTTAGCTCTTCATATATAACCAGCTTTGATGAAATCACCACAGTAGTTAAAACACAGGAGAGCTAGTGATCACGAAAAGCAGCTAGAAACTTTTTTTCTTATGTTTCCTGAAAAGCACTGTTCGTGTACATGTGCGTTGTTAACTCAACATGCAACTGCTAGTAACACTGATGCTGGTAGCACAGCTTTTAGCCAGGTGTGATATTGTAAAGAAGACCTAGAAAAGATTGAATGTTAGCAATATAGCAATATAAGAAGTATATGTGACTATAAGAGGGAAGAAATTTTGTATAAATACTGCAGAAGACGCTTTCTTAAGAATGACAATTTATTCATTTTAGTACAATTTTTTTTTGCCATCTTCTTAATAAAGGGTTCTTTCACAGACTGTTAAGTGTAATAATGATTAGATTTTTTTCTCCAAGATAGTTGAGTTTGTCAGCTACCATTCTTCATTTCTTTTATTTATATAGAGAGGGGTTTTTTACTGCATTTAAATGATTGATATTCATTCACTGTATTGTTAATTGTTGCACCCTTACTGGAGAAGACTAACAAGCTTTGTCAGTTCATTACTGCTTCTTTTGTTTTCTTTTGTATGCTTAATACCCATTGTTGATACCAAGTTACAGTTCAGACAATTGTGACTTAAAGACAAGAATGAGATTAATGTCAGGGAAATACAAATTATTAACCAACTTGCAGGGGGAGTTGATTTTAATGAAGTGTGTTTCTTTACTAAATACATGTTTGAACGATCAAATTCCTCTATGGGTAGCTAGAAAGAAATGCCATTGCTTTTCACAGCATTTGCAAAAGGAAAGGTGTTTGTATCATATCATTAACTTCTTATTTGGGTAAAACATTTTTCAGCCTTATAGGATCTTAAATTGAGTAGAGACAGGCCAAAAGATGGATAGATCATAGACCCCTCCTTCAGGGCAACTGGGTTAGTCCACTGCTTTAACATCCTTAGTATTGTGTGTCTTGCACCTCGTGAAGCCTCACCTAAGAAGTACACAGATGTTTACACTTTCAAGGCAGTATCTGTAGACAGAGAACTGGCCATACTCTTTCACGTCTCTTCTAGGCAAACACATATTTTTTCAGATCTAGAATAATTTGCTTCTGGCTGCCAGACAAGGAGAAGAACTACAGTTCTGAGGTAGAAATATGGTCTACAGAAACACTGTTTTTCTGAAAGAATGGAAAGGTTTTCAGCATTTCATCTTCTCTTTGTGTGTGTAGTCCAGAGGAGAAAGAGATATGCTGTTTGGCATACATATTTCTAAAAATGAGGGTGAATATTCCCATGTAACAAATAACGAGGACAAAATGGGTTTCAAGGAGAGGCAGGCTGAAATGCAATGGGCACTGGGGTGCATTAGGAAACCTTCTCTTTTACTGTTGGTCCCAGGCTCATTTTTGTTTAGCTGGATGTGTGTTGCAGTTTGGTAGAGACACACAGGAGAGTTATTATCCTCATTATGGGGCTAATAAGTTGTCTTCTTTCTCTAAGTTTTAAAAAAGTATTCCTCATTTATGGGGAAAATGGTTAGATAGATAAACATGAAAGTATTCCTTACTGATAGCTGTTCCAAGGACTTGCTTTATTTTTTGTTAGAACCATTGGGGTACTATCATTTGCGGACTGACATTGGTTTACATCGGAGTTTGGATGATCTTCTCCAGTTGTATAATCACAGACCAGCATGCAGAGTCTGTGGGTGGTTTTAAGAGATTTTCTAGGTTTCTTTGTTTCAGGAGTTTGGTGTCCAAACATTATATGATTTGTTTATACTGATTTCATTGTGAAGGAAAGAATAAGTCTGATGTCCTCTTCTCTTTATTGTAACTTGATAGCATGACAGTTACCTCAAGCGTGGTTTCAGTTAGGTCTTATTTGTGCTTGAAGAATATTACTGTATAATATGCATTGTTATGAGTGTATTTTCTCCGCTTTTGGTAGCAGCCTTAAAAAGCTAGTGTTTCCTTCATGCTATGATTGTATTGTTTATGTGGCAGCTAAAAGTATTAAATTCTTAGAGCTAACTGAGACTGGGCATAATGTTTTAGCCTCTACTGCCATTTAACTTACATTAGTATTCCTGCTTTTATTGTGAGTGTGTTGATTTTAAGTAACTTAATTTTACTTTATCATGGCAGAGTAAAACTGCTTTTAGCCTGATCCTGGAAAACCTCTCATAGGGTTTCCATACATGAGCAGGCTTATGGGAATCATTTACATAAAGAGAGCTTGAGTAGTGAAGGATTATTATTATTTATCTTAATAAAATCTTTTCTTAAGATAGAGCTGTATATTAATTAACATGCCTCATACAGAAAAATATTAGATAGAACAGCATCCTGAAGGCTTTTCTTCTTAGCTGTGGTTGGAACAGTTGCTAGTGGTTTCTGTGCTTTACACAGTAACATAGACTTACTCAGGAAATGTGAACTCAGACCCTGTTCCTTCTACAGCCTAAAGGTATTTGTAATGACATGTCACAGGAGACTGTCTAAATGCAAGTACAGCTATTTATCTACCTTCCCAGATAACCAGAGCTGCTGTATAACAAAAACTTAAAATACTCAGGATTGCACAAAGCATGAGAAGGAATATTATTGCATCCTACCCATTAAAGAAGCCACTGAAAAGCAGAAGTACTGGATTACAGTTCCTGCTTTCATCACTTCTGAACTTAGTGTTATAGAATCAATTAGATAAAGAGCAGAAATTATCTAGGGAGCATGGGATGATCCTCAGGATAGCTCAGTAACTGCTGTGATCATTAGCCTATGGAGTCAGGCTCTTCCTTGCACTATTGTTTCTTTGAACCATGAATGTTGAGTTATTTTTTCTGCAACAGCTGAATCTTCCCTATCACTGATCCTGGAGGTTAGATTGTCACCTAGGAGGTGGGATGTGTGGTTTGTTGACCTAAAGCTAGGTCAAACCTAAAATCTGTGTCTCTCATACTCTGGACAAGTGTTCTCACAACCATGCCATTGACAAAAAGGGGAGCCTCACCTCCACCCACTTCTCCGGTGGTCATCTTAGTGAAAACAGTGAGCTCTGCTCAGACCGGTCGAAGAGCTGGAAGACCCAGCTGTCTTGAGGAGAGGCCTGTGCATCTGTAGACATAAGCTGACCAAGCTGCCAGGTCCTCTGCCTGTGGTCCTGGCTCTGCAGCTGAACTCCAGAGAAGAGCAGGAGTTCACCTCTGGGCTTGGAGACCTCATTGCCTGCAGGTAGCTCCATACTCAGCATGTAGTTTTCTTGGGTTGTTCTTCAGAGAAACCTGGCTCTCCTCGTAACACCGAATAAAGAAACTGAGTCCTTAACTTAAGACCTTTGATTTTATTCCAGGGATGTGCTATTTAAAACTTCGCTCTTACAGTGCCTAATTTGTAAGCACCTGAATTCTTTATTGAATCTAACCCTGACAGGTTATTTTGTAACTAGCAGGGGTTTGAATAAGCTCTTTTTGACAGCTGTGGTTAATGGGTTTTAATAATAGATGCTAGGATGAAATGATAAAATAGCCGTTAGCAGATCTTCCAGACTAAAAGCCAGCTGTTCAGTAAAGTTGTTGGACATATATCTATATTTTTGACTGTAACTGTAAACGGAGGAAAAGCAGGTCCATAGTTGCAGAGCTCAGTTAATCAGAGTCAAGGAGTGTCTAATCTGCATTGCTGAGCTGCCAGTTGGAAAGGTTCCTGAATTTAAGAAGTCAGAGTTCTTGAGGAAATCTTGTTCCTGCTTGTTAACGTCTCTCTTGAAGCACTTTTTGAGCTACACACTACGTGATGTATACCATTCTTACCAGAGAAGCACATAGGACAGCATTCATGGAAATGGCTGAAAGTGCCTGATCCATCCCCCACGGTTAGTCTGCTTTTTATCTTTCTACCTGTGTTGCAGTAGCAGCCAGAATTAGGAGATAATGACCGTAGAGCAAATCCAGGTGTTCACAGCCAGTTTCTACTTAAATCAACATACAAACAGCAGTAGAAGCTGAATCTGAGGGTAGATTTGGCCTTTCCATTAAAAGGGGGAGCTGCAAGCAGTAGAAAATATAAAATAATCCAATAAAAAGTACACCTGCCACTTCACAAAATAAAAGGAAAGGTAGCTGGTACCGATCTTAAGACTAATACTTCACCTCAAGATGCATTTGCTAAAGAAATGGTTGAATTTGTATGTAAAATAGCACTGGACTAGGCAGGGGAAAAATATGTATTACAAGAGTTTTCTGCAATGCTGTCATTTAACTTGATCACTGGAGTGATGAGTCGCTGAAGGCAGATTAGTTTTTTTACTTCATCTTTAGGAAATACCCAAATACCCTCACAGAATTTTGAGGTAAAAGGAGACGCAACGAAGTCATAGCACTGCTTCTGTATTGCAAAAAGGTTAAAATATTTTACTTAAAAAAAAAAAACTAAAATAAATAAAAATGAAAATATTTTACTTAAAAAATATTAAAAATATGAATATAAGCTTGAAAAGGGATAGGGGGGACAGAAATAGTACAGCTTTGTTTTGTTGCTAGAAAACCAGGGGTTTTTCTCTCCTGCTTGCTATATAATAAAGGCAAACTTTGGGGCACTTGACAGGTATTCTCATACCTGAGATAGAAAGCTGAGTCCAAGCATAAGGCTCAGCCTGACCTCTCCTGTACTAAGGGGCTAGACAAAGTACAGCTTGCATTTTTTTCCACCAGATTCAGCAGCATCTTCCAGGTTTTCCAGATATTGTCAGAATCCTCAGATCCAAATGGTAAGTTGGATTTTATACATCTAATCTAAAATTTAAAAAAAACTGTGGAAGTCCTCTATTTAAAAATAAACCTTTTCAGCCACCACCTTCTGTCAGAGTATGTGGCAATCACCATACACTAGCTCTCTCCAAAAAATGGTTTTATTTTGCAGCTCATGTCTAATTCCAAACACTGAGAGCTGAAATTGCTGGATGCTATGGGCTAGTAATGAATGTATAGGAGCTTAACAGCAGGAGCAACAGACCCAGGTTAAAAATTCAGTGACCAGGAACAAATGTGCCCTTTATTTCATCTGCCAGCTAAAATCCTAGATACAGTTTATTGGCTTTAAACTTTTCTCATTTAGTAGAAAAAAATAAGCTTAGTGTTTCTTCTTAATCACAGCCACTTTAAAGGGGACATATATGGCTCTATAAATTAAGCTGGCACAGAAGTATTCTTTGTTTAAAGGACTTGGAAATTGTTTGACAGTTAACTATTAAATGGTATCTAAAATAGCTGGAATTTCCTCTGAAGAAGTGTATGCCTCTACTGAAAATGACAAATTTACACCACAAGTGATGGAAATGTACTGCTTGATGATCTCAAAGTCAGAAGCTAAGTATATGAAAAATACTAAGGTAAAGTGGTTCTCCAAGGTCACACAGCAGATTAGTGGCAGAGTCACTGTCTTTTGAATGAAACAGATTTTTTTATCCCACAAAACACATCAAGAGTTCAAGTATTTTCATTCACATTGCAATGAACCAGAGACCTCTTGAAATTTTTTCACACAGAAGAAACAACATGTGCCACACCAAGCATAGTCATTAGCCCAGTGGTTATGTATGGTTCTTGTCTGTGATATTTTGACTGGAGAGTCTATCCTAGACCTAGAAAACCTTTTCTCAAAACTGTCATATTCTCATAAAAAGGTTTGGTTCTTGATTTAGTGTTTTTCTGAGAAAGAATTTTGACCAGCTCTCCTCCTGACTCCTAGTTCAGTGTCCTATCCAGCTGGTCACGTGTGCCCCCCCCCAGCAAATATGTAAGAGTTCCCTCTTTGAGGAGCAGCAAGATCTGCAGCATCTTTGTAATAGTTCTGATGTACTTTTCTTCTCAAATTTTGGGTCTTGACATAAAAAGGCTGGAGTGAAGGATAGGGTGTTGTGCATAACCAAGTGAAGGCAGGGAGCCAAGAAAATGCTGTTGTAATTACAAGTGAACATTCTTGTATCATAAAACTGCAAAGAAAAAGCTATAAATCAGAGCTGTCCTGGTGGTCCCTGGCAGCAAAGCACAGGAGATTTGAGCTCATTCCCTGAGCTAGCCAAGAGTGGGATCCTCGCGGAGGCAGTGGCTCATTCCAAGAGAAGGGCATTCCTCGTGTCTCCTGAGTGATGGTCATGAAGCAGTGATTTTGGTGGGAGTCAGATCCAGCCTTCAGCCTTGCAGGAGTGATATTATGAAAAGTGCTGGCCACTGTGGAAAATAAAGCAAGTTGAGAACTGGAGGAATTTTATCTTCAAGAGCTCTTTTTCTTGTGTTTAGGAGCCTACCGCTTTCAGTGTTAGGTCTGTGCTATTGTCCAGATCCCATATTTGATTACTTATTGTTGTACTTCAGTATGTAATATTGTCCTTGAATTCAGGTATCTAGTTTTATGTTTCCATACACTCACTCATGACACCAAACTGTGCTAAAACCTTTCTATGGGCATTCGGAAAATGCGATGAAATTAAGTAATACTATCCAAAATGTCTCTACTGAAGTTCCTGTCACTAATGAATATGGACTCAAACTTAATCTTCACTTAGAAATGGGTTTTTCTTCTACCCTGGAACATTTTTCCTTTTTTTCTTTCAGGTGTCTCATGAGGATGTAGCTCTTTAAAAATCATTGATCTGTCTGGATAATTTACCAATTTCAAAAATAAGTTAGTAAGTAACAGGAAGGTAGGGAAGTATTAAAGCTGTCAACGTTGGGCAGTTTTCTAGAGACTTTCTTTAATATAAGCTAGGGGGGTGGTTATTTCCTGTCCCTCTGAAAGATGTGGCTTGAGCTGAGTCCACATTTACAGTTCAGGAGGGGCAAAATAAGATGATCTACTGTTTTTAAAATAAAAAATAAAAAAATCCTGAGTGTGTACAAGTGATTACAGCAAAACAAACCCTGAATTGACAGCTGCACAAACAGCACTTGCCCAGCAGTGGTAGTCAGCTACTAGGAATGCCCAGTTTCCCATCAGATTGGTAAGAATTTATAATTAATTTGGGGACTCTTCTGTAATGAAACCACAATTTAATCTGCTAACCTGATTATGGAGGAGGAAAAGGAGAGAGGGCAGAAATTCAGAGTCTCGCCGAGTACATTATCTCGCTGTTGATCGCAGTACAAAACCAAGACAGGCAGCATTTTCCAGAATCAGCCCCTACACTGGTTTAAGAGCTGCAATCCTGAAAGGTGAAGGGCTCTTTCCCAAACAGATGTGACCCCCTTCAACTCTGATAAACTTCCCAAAAAGATGAGGGAAATCTGTACCGCACAGGATGTGCTCAGCATATTGAGGGATTGAGTTAGTAATGTCCCTGATAATTGTGGATACCTCATTGTAGGAGTCAGTTTTTATTTAAATTTTTTTAATAGGAGTATACACATCTGTCTTTATACCCAGCAGCTTTTCTGGCCCACAAGAAGTCCTCTGTGAGTTTCCCCAACTGAGCTCAGTGGGATCTCTGTCAGCTGCAAGATTTATGTCATCTTTTTCAGTCCTGAGAACTGTTCCTTAAGCTTTTCACATCTGGATTTAATTGGAAAGACATTAAAAGACATTAAGTGTGCTGGAAAAGCATATTTTAGAGAAGATCTTTATAGACACTTCCATTAAAGGAACTGATCGTTGTAGGTTAAAATGGGATGAGGACAAGCCATCAACAGTTAGCAAGGACAAAATTACATTACGAACTACTTCAAATGAGAAGTTCGGCCTGTAGGTCTTGGGCCTGACTCTGAGCTCACTTAAATCAACTTCAATTAGGACAAAAATACCAGTTAATGCAGTGTAAAAATGATCTGAGATCAGAATCAAAAACTTTTGCCTTTTGGAAACACTCAAATTTCTAATTACATGCCATATATGCTAAATATAATGGTTTTAGCTGTCAATCTAGATTTGGTAATTTGTTGGATGTACATGCATGCCTGTAAAATGAGACTTGGAGAATGAAGAGGCGGATTGGTTGTTAGGGCTCCAAGGGTGGAAGTATCCTTCTCTGAATGCTGATATGCAGGCCACAGGAGTAGAGTTACACAGAAGCAGAGATACAATACAATTTAGTACGTGGGCTTCATTACAGATGTTGTAATACAAGAATCTACAGCCCTAAACTCCCCCATTGTTCCAGCTATAATGTGCTGCTTGAAGAAACCAATGAGCAGTCCTTTGGATTAAGTGTAATCTATTGCTTTTGTCTTCAAACCAAAGTTCTAGTCATATTTAGATTGACAAGCACTTAAAATCTAAGGTAATGGTCTTAGTATGAGAGAACAAACATACTTTCATTTTAAAATTGCTAAAACCGAGGAATCTGATATTTAGGAAACTACTCCCATGTCTAAAGCAAAGTGTATGGTCTTCAGAAAGAGAAACATGTCAAACTTCAAAGAAAAATAAAATGTATTTTTGTAAAACATTGGGGAGGGGGAAGTACTCTTTAGAATATTTCAGCAAAATAAATTTGTTAGAGGATGTCACCTGTCCTCTTCTCCTAAAAGGGAGTCTTTTTCTCCACTATGTCATGGGAAGTGTTTAACATTAATGGGACGATTATAGTTTGCTGGGTGATAGTGACAGGAATGAGGCATTTGAATTAAAATTGTGGCTGCTGTGTAGACTGTTCTTTTATTTTCTATCATTAAATACCTTTTTTTTTTTTCAGAATCTGTCTATTTTGGGCTATGATAAAATGAATGTAAACTAGTAAAACTGATTCTTACTTTTATCGCCTGACCTTGGGCCAGCCTTTTATATGCTCATGCACTTTCTCTTCACTTCAGTTTCCTTCTCTTTAAAAACAGGAATAATAAAACTACCTCTAGTCCTTAATGCCATTTTGTCTCATGAAGAAGAGGATATTTGCAAGGAGAGGTAAAAAGTATTTAAACACCAGCAAGTGTGTTTTACAATTTCAGTTTACTAAGTGAAAGAGTAACCACGTTGAAGTAAGCATTGAGTAATACTTGATAGTTTGAACTTTGTTGTATACTAATTTGGTTTGGATCTTTAAGAATTCCTAAAAATCTTTTAATATACAGTTTTTTGATCACTCTGCACAAGCAGTTGCCTAAGATAACCACTTAAATAACAGAAAAAAAGCTTATATCTTATTTAAATACAGCTCAGTTTGGAGCTCATTCATTTTGTTACAACAGTTCTGGCTACATCTACACTATTAATATGGGTCAGGGCCCATTCCCTGGTGGGGAATGACATGGTCTTCACCTCATTTGTGTACTGCTAGCTATGTAGTGAAGGCTGTGGTAGTGATATTAAAAACAGGATGGAACTGTGGAGGTCAGACAGATGAAGAGGATTGTCTATTGCAGCATATTTTAGAAGTTACCATGAACTCTTACACAGCTGAGAACCTCAATACACTTATTTAAAATCAAGAGGTCAAAATCTCCTGCAATATAGATAGGGTTAATGACAGTGGACTTGCAAATCTATGGCAGTGATGTGGAGAAATGCCCATAAATAAATAATTAAATAAACTAAATTTTTCTGAGAACACAGCTGACAAGGATATTTTCCAGCCATCAGTGATGAAAGAGACAGTGATTCATGGCCTTTCTTCCCTGCTGGTGCAGGATTTTGCCTGAGGATATACATTATGCTGTTTTAAGTTTTAGCTTTAAAGCTATGTTTCTTAAAATCTCCTATAATTTTTGTCTGGAGCTTCTCAACCATGCTTGAATGTTGTCTCAATTGCATGATTTAAACCTCTACCTAGCCATATAATAATTGGACATCTAAATGCTCTCATTTGGAAGTCTGTAATTATTGAAAGCATCTATATTACTTAGACGTCTACCTCCTTCTGAAAGTTAGTGTTTAAGTAGCTTTTGTCTGAGGATACAAAATTAGAAGCAAGGTTAATTTAAGATTAATTGCTGTCTGGTGAAATTCTGTTGTATATATGTAATGTAAACACTTGGAAATTTAATTTTAAAATACTTTTCTTCATGTTCATAAGTAAGCTGTGATGATGCATGAGTCTTTCTGTCTTTGTTCTTTCAATTGTAACAATTGAAGAAAAAATATGAAGTTTTGAATTTAGAAATAAATTTACTTTAAAAGAACTTCCAGATTTCTAGACCAGAACTGAAGAATATACACTGAAAGGTACTGAAATTATCTGACAAGAGAGGCTTGATCAGGATTTATTTTAACTGCTGATGCTGAGGCCAAACTTTCACACCACACTTCACTGTCAGAGGATGTAGACACACCTCAGTAGATACTGGCATCGAACCTGAAAGCTCTTTTGAGATGTTCATGAAGTGCCAACTTACTGGTTTCCAGTCTAGATTGCCACGGGGGAAAAAGTTAGCATTTTGGTAGTACTTGAAAGTGTTACTCCTCGCAGTTGAGAATATGTGAAGAGGGAGGAGTCTGAGAAGATACAGATTTAAGAACAGTCCTGTGCAGTCTGAGTCCCGTACAGATCTTTTAGCAATCCTTTCCTCTCTTATTCCTACCTACAATTAAGAATGCAACCTAAACTTGGCAATTAGACTACCCTCTCCATGCTGGGTTAATCTCTTACATTAGTGTTAAATTTGTTAAGTTTGGCTTTCAGTATTATTTATCAAATACTCTTCGTACAAAAGCATACCTTTTAATTATTTTAAAAATTAGGTGCTTTTCAGCATGTTTTTCTCTCTTTGTGACTAGAAGATCTGATATCACCATTAAAGCAACAGAACTGTCTCACCCCAGATGATCATGCAGCTCTTTCTTGGGCTTTGAAAGAATGCTTTGCCATTCATTACTTCTGGAGTTATTGCATAGTCCCAAGAATGGCGGTCGGATTTCTAGTGTGGTGGTTCACATGCGAAAATAAGCAATAACTAATTGACTCTTTCTACTGTTAACTCAAGCAGTCCCTTTATTTAAGTAGACTGTCGAAGACAAAAACCTATGGAAATATAACTCCTTGTTGAATAGTGTCTTTCACTCCATCCACTTCTTGGAATATTAAAAGGTATGGAGGAATGAGTACACGTGTGCGATAAAACTAGGTGGAAGAACGTGACATGCATGCTGTTGTTGATAGAAGCTCTGCTTAATATATTGGAAAAAATGTTCAAGAACAGTTAATCCTTACTTTGGGATTACCCCCAGAAAGTTGGCAAGGTCAGGCTGTACGTGGATTGTGTGTCATTTAATTTCTGGCTGCATGAGTTGCCTGGGGGTAGCATTAACTACTATGTGGGACTTGTTCTAAGCTACATCTGTGAATCATCATTCTTTGTTTGAAGATAGTGGACTCCTTCTATCCTCCAAGCTCCTTCTCTTGACAGGTGCAATCAGTAGCCTTAATTGTAGTGCCTATCAGGTGACTATGCCTTTATGCAGAGATTAATCAGTTTGGAAAATGCTATTTCCATGTAAACTACATGAATTAATCAGATTATAACCCTGTGTTTTTCATGCATATCATAAACCGTGTGAGGAAAGGGCTTAAAGTCATTTAATTAAGGTTTACATTGTGCAGTGTGAAAAGCCTTTCTGAATTTAATTTTTAAACAGATGTTAACATTGGTTCACATGAAATCTAATCAACTGGGAGAACGGCACATTGTGAGGAAAGTGCTGAAAACCCCTAGCAGAAGTTATTGCTTGGGATATAGTAAATTCATTTACAACAGAAGCTGTGGGGAAAAGGAATTTGTTTGCAATACCCATCACCTAGTTTTTGTTTAGCTTGTAGGTAGCCAACCTGGTAAATCCAAGAGAATTAGATGGATATGTTAAGGAGTCAAATTTTAGCTACTTTGTGTGTATGTATGTAAGATTACACAAGCAAATATATCTTCCCTTTGTGCATTTCTGTATGCATTGTGGGTGTGCACAAGTTAAAGCCAGGTGGAAGCTTGGTCAAAAATTTCTTCGTCAAGAGAAAGCAAAAACAATCACTAAGAACAATAATTTTGAATACATACAAATTTAAGTAGTTGCTCAGCTTTGGGACACTTAAGTCCTCAAACTCACCTCTAGAGCTGTGATAATTGTTGGGTTTTTTTCAGTAGCCTTTACATGTGAAATTTAAATCAACATGTTAAAAAGTCATGACGTTCATCTCATCACTGATGCAGACAGCTTTGTTGCAATGTTGTTGTACAGATGATACTGCCTTTTGAGGCCTCAATTCTCAGGGAGAGGGGAAGAACTTCCCTGATTTGGGGGGCATTTTTTCTCCTGGCATAGAAAACAAATGAACATTGATTGTTTGTAAATAAACTTGCTACCAGTTTTGTTCATGCATTAACTCTGCTGTTGTCTAGACTTCTGGCTTGCAAGTGAAATTGAGGACTAGAGTTAGATCTGTCTATCATTTTAACCTGGCATGCAAGCATTTTCTCAAGCTTCAACTCGGTCACAGCCTGAGATTTGTTCATGCATATGGCATGTGGCTACAGGCAGTGTGACCGTAATGAATCATTTGACTCCGCAAACTTAACCTTGAACTAAGACCCAGCTACTAAAGATGGTAAAATCTTGTCCTTCATGATCTACTCTGGACCCTGACTTAATTCAGTTTTGCACCGTAACTATTTCTGCCCATAATTTTATATCTTCAGAAAACACTGATTAAGGCCAAGCTGAATATGATTTTTTATGTACTTAGAAAACTGATGTGAGGAGACATATCACCAGTAAACTAACAGTATCAAGCAGTGTGTTTATTAGGATTGTCTCAGACCTCCTTGGTAAAGTCAACTGCAAGGGCCACAGAGAACAACAAACTTTTACAATTTTCAGTTTCATGGAATAATCTGAAATGTAATATAGGTTTAAGAGGAAAAACACAAACCACATACTGTGCTAAAACAAACATGTGAAAATTTTATCGTGAGGATGTGGTCTTAAATGCACATGGGCTAGTGTAGTGCCTGTCTGCTATTCTTGCTAAAAGAATGATCTAATGTTACTAGATTGTCATTACAAGACGCTTAATCCCCGGAGTGAGAAACAGGAAGAATATTCACAAGTTTCAATGCTATTTACTAATTGCCAATTGACTTGAGGAAAGCTAAAAAATGACTGGAAACATCCATCCCCATCCTGATACACACACATACTAATAATGGAAATGGAAGCCAAGACAAACAGCTAGCAGTGCAGTGCATCCTGTTGGCATCGTATTTTTGGCACTGTTGTAGCTACACAGAAAACAAGTGATACAAGAAATGTGTAAGGACATCTGTTCTGTAACCTATGGGGCTTCACTCACAAAACAGTTGTAAAATCTTCTGGGGGAGAGAAAAATTTCTCTGTATCTGTGCAGATGCTCTATTGTAAGAAAAATATCAATGGAAGGAAGCATTGAGCTTTTAAAAGAGGAAATTGTTCACCAGATTCACTGTCAAATGTTCCATTCTTTTCTTTCCTTTTCATTTAACCTAAGTTATCTGCCATTCACAAGTTATATTTAAGCCAAATGGTGTAAATCTGTTGGGACTAATAGAATTGAATCATGGATTAAATTAGCCCGGTGTCTGCTTGTAACTCTTCTTTGCTGCAGATTACTTGGGCTCTGTGTCACTCTGCTGACTATTCAGGTCACAGCCTCTCAGCTACCAGCTTCCTTCCTGAATCCAGCATCTTCATGTCTGTCTAGGGGCTCTCTCTACCATTCATCTACTGCCCTTCAGCCACATCCCATGAATGAATACTTTAAAAAGGAAAGAAACTTTCCCCAACTTCAAATGTTGTTGCAAAAGTTGGGATATAAGTAGTTAGGCTTCCCCCACAAGTATGCTATGGAGAGAGAGACATGGTTCTATGAAAAAGGAATCAGATCTCATATAAACCTGGAACACATTAGGAAACTGGAAGATAAAGAGGGACTGTGAGGTATAGGAGGTTTGGAGGACTTGGGGAAGGAAATTTTAGCTCTGGGAGCTGGGAGCAGCTGGGGGTCCTGGGTGGGAGACCATTTAGGAGGAGGAAAAAGTAGGGGCCTAGGTAGGGGGAGATTTGTGAAGAAGTAGAGGTGATCGCCTCTGCTGTAAAAGAGGCCAGAGCTCTGGGGTGGATAGTAGGGAGAGGAAGACCAGGGGCACTGGAGTGGCTTGGGAAAGATGTGGGACTGAGGCAGAAGATGTGGGTAGTGGGGACTCGGTAGTGAGAAGCACGAACTTTTGAAGAGATCATCAGCTTCCAGAGCAGCAAAGGCGAGAAGCCTAGCAATGAGAGATGGTGTAAAGGGCTGGCTCTTCAACAGTGCTCACACAAATACCCTGACATCTCTACTTGGAACATCGAGGATACAGGTACAGGACTGCTTCCCTGGCGCTTCCTCCCTCTAACATTTGGTTTCAGAAATACAATACATCTAAGATCTGACCTTTTATATCACATTTCAGTTTGGGAAGGGCATGGCTTAAAGAAGGGTGAGATGCAGAAATGAGACTGTGCCACATTACAAGCATTAGGATTTGGATGTTGTGTTGATATTAAACACGCTTATACTTCAACACCTTGAATCATACCTTCATTTTATATGTTTCCTCTAATTGTTCCATATTTACTTCCTTGACATCCATATAGTAATGATCCATGCTTACAGGCAAAGAATTCATTATTTTATATTGTAGTACTTCTTCCCTTGTTGTTAGAACAGAAGACATGCCCTCATGATCTGTTTCTATTGAGACAGTAGCTAATATTCCTCCAGGAAGTTCCAAAGCAGTTTTTCTGGAAAGCAACCCTGAAAGCTGCTCTGTAATTTATGTGGTATGCCTTGCAATTAGCCAGATCTGTGAGTAAAACATTAGTAAGTAACAAATGTACTCATATTCAGAGCAATTCTAGAAAGGAATTAGGAAGTTTGGGTTGGTCTAATTAATCTCTTGATGTTTTGGGGATTTCAGTGACCACTGATCAAGACTGTTATGCATATCATATGATCAACCCATGGTCTAATCTTGAATGAAACATTACTTGGCTCTACCTCTTACCAACAATGATCAGGACCTTTTTGTCCAAGACACTGTACAAACAAATAACTTGAACAAATAGTTCTTCCACAACAAGTTTACAATTCACACATCAGACCTGGAAGCCAAGAATGGATATAAAAAAGTAAAGAAGGTGAGTTCTAAAACAGAGGACGTAGCAGTTAAACTGTGTAGGAGGAGCAGAGGTCTCAGCTTCCTTCTCTCCTTGCAGTGCTACCTGGTAATGGGTTTTGAATTACCAAACTTAAGAAGAAAGGACATCTTGATTGTTTTGTTAATCTGCATCGGGAAAAGTGGATATGAGAAGACAGGAGATGCTTGTATGCCAGTCCCTACTCATTGAATTGTTTGGTTCTCATAGTTGCTAACTCATGACCAACTAAAGTACAACAGAGGAGCAGTCCTGTGCAAGGAAGCACAGGGGCCCAAATCGCTTGCCTTCCTCACATGATGAGTAGTGCTTGCGTTGCAATGAAAAGGACCCCAGGGAGAGGAGGAGAAGAGAGAAACTGGGATGAAGAAATGTGTCAGATTACTGGAACAAACAGAGAAGCTGAGAGGAGAAAACCCTTGTTGCCACTGGGAGAAATTATCTGGGTTGAACAAACAGTGATTTTGCTGTGCAGTCAAGATTGAGGATGGAAAGGCAGGTGGTGATTAGAGCTTATAGAAGTTGAGAATGCATGTCTAAAACTACAAGGGACACTATGAGGTGGTAGAGAAAGAGCTGTCTTATAAAAAAACGCAAATACATAAAAATGTCAAGAAAACCAGAAGAAATGAGGAAAGGGAGAACTCATTCACTGGGGAACTCAATAAGTGGTAAAAGTGAAAGATCCTGTAATGGGAGAAGTTGTTATTAAAGTGAAGCTGAGGCTCAGCCCTTAGCCATAGCATGGAAAAAGGATAAAAAGAAAGATGTGGGCAGCAGAGATTTTAAGGTGAAGGGGAAAATTATGTCAATGGATGGGAAGAAGGAGCAAGTTGAGAGCAGGTTAGCTGTCAGATACAGGGGGCCCAGAACACATGGTAAAGGTGGAGTGGATGGATGAGTAACAGTGATAATCTGAGGTTTACCAAGACACTTTATAAAATGGTTAGCTTTTTATTTGTTTGCTGGGGCATACAACATAAAATTTCACAGACTAGAAAGATTCCACCTTCGTGCATTGTGGGTGGAAGTACCTTGTACAGCCTTCTGAAGCTTTAGCAGCTAGTCATTACTATAGACAAATCTGGGATGCATGGTCTTTTACTTTAGGGCAGCCTGGCAATTTTTGTGCTGTTATTCATTTCACCAAAATACACATTGTCTAATAATATTTAAGTTGTATAAACATACCTTTCAAGGGAAGGAGCTGTTGAGAGAATCCAGGCAAAGAATTACAAAAGCAAATCTAGTACTTCATTACAATGGCAGCTCCTGATCCAGACAGAGTTCCTGCTCTCCGACAGGAGTGGGAAATGAAGATAGAGACATGGATTCTTTCTGTCTCAACAATTATGAAGAGAGCAACTTCCAATTTTTGAAACAGCAGTTGTTGCCTCACTGTGAAGAACAGTGCTGTAAGGCCTGCAGTTAGTTCTAATGTTTGAGATGTTACCTTAGGTGACAGTGTCTGTGAAAGATTACCTTTTTTTTTTTTTTTCCCTATGATTAGTTCTGAATGCATCTTAGGTGGGAGTGATTGAAGAGAAAAATCCATTTTTCAGTTCTGCTTTACATTTCACCTTCAAGACAGAACTGACCTCAACTGTTTTATTGTGCTGGGTGTGTTTTCAAAAAGTCAGCCACGTGGTGTCTGAAAGTTTCATAATCAACCTTTGTAATTAATCACAAAAGATCATTTGTCTTTTACCAAAGCAGTTAGGGGGGAGGGAAGAACAATTCTGAGTCCTAAAGCAGGATTCATGAAGATGAGAGAGAAGTTCGTCAGTAAAGAATGCACTTGCGCAGAAAAATGTCAGCTGAAAATTGATCATTCTTCTACTGCTGATGCTTCATAATCATCCCATATTGGCTCACTCTGTTTAGCACTCTTCACTACTGATGTACAAGATATCAGTCTGCTGCGTTGTTCAAGGTCTAGCCTTGGAGTGTCAGTAGTGTCCTGCTGACCCTCTTCCCGTTGCTCACACCTTCTGCAATCAACTACAAGACAAGAGTTTGTCCGTAGGAGCTCCGGAAAATGTGGGCTCTAGGAAAGCACATGGGGAAGCTGGAGAGACCTTACAGGCCAGAGAGGCAAGAATCCTAAAAGTATATCATGTTCTTCATGTTCTTCCATGAACATAAAGGGAAGTCACTCATATACCCAGGAAGAAGAAGATATCCTCAAACCTGTGCAGAAGCACAGCTGTTTATCATGGAGCTGTTATGTACCCATTTTATTAGCTCTGTAGCCTAAATGGCTTCAATATACAGGAAATTATTTAAATCTAGAATATCAAAATACACACCTTCCTTCATTTGGTGTTAATACTGTTGTGCCAATGGGGTTTTTAACAACTCATTTTTTCTTTAGGCAGCATTAAGTGCCTTGAAACAGTTTTCAGAACAAGGACTGGATCCAGTGGAAGGGGCTATGAAAGTTGAAAACGGATCACATGAAAAGTAAGTACCATTTAAATCCTCTGCATTTTAATGCCTGTGTGGTGTGGTAGATAAGAAATGTTAATTAAGAGCTTAGTTGCCCTTTTAAACCTGTGCAAAACTATTTCCTCTGGAATTTATGTAGTTTGTGACAATTTGAGGGGATAAACAAGATTTCAGGTTTAGCGTTACTGACAATGTTTACTAATGAGCTATGAGACAGTCAGTCCTCCTATGGAAATCCTAAAGAAAAGGATTTTCTTTTCATTGTATGGATTCTGTGTAAGTAGCATAACATGATTTTTGTCAAATATGTTGTAACACATGATATTGCCTGTAAATAAGAAGAGCTATCTGCCAGTAAGTCCTTATGTCTGCAAGATGTATTTTACCCTAGAAAATTTAAAAGCTAAAATTTATTTCAGGTCTTAAAAAACTCTTATATGGAATATTAGTAGTAGACAATAGAACCAGGTTTCATACTGGATTTTCAATTATTTAAGAAAGTAGGATTGTCTGTTCAGTATGGATATTTTTTTTCCAGCTGCTAGTCTGTTTATGTAAGGTAGTCCTGTGTTGCTAAATAAATTGGGAAGTAATAGAATAAAAGAAAGAAGACTAAAAGTGGCATTTGGAATTTTCAATAGATATATTGTGGCTATTTATAAACTAATTTAATCAGAAACATTTTTCCATATGATCTCATCAGCATAGTATTTGAACATAAATATTGTTGTTTCACTTTAAACTGTTACCTTCCACAGTGACCTTTGAATCTCATGTGCCATCTGGTAATAAACATGTCTTAAAGATGTGCAACCCTGGACCTTACCACTCTTGTTAATGTATTAATCTTTCAGACAAGTCAAGCATCTGGGAGAGA
Source organism: Haliaeetus leucocephalus (assembly GCF_000737465.1). Classification (NCBI taxonomy): domain Eukaryota; kingdom Metazoa; phylum Chordata; class Aves; order Accipitriformes; family Accipitridae; genus Haliaeetus; species Haliaeetus leucocephalus. The sequence goes on from NW_010972942.1 coordinate 5,467,407, forward strand.
AAGCAGACAATAAACAGACTAACTCAGGCACCATTGCTCAGGACTGCAAGGATTCAAAGGCTGTCGTCTAGGAGCTTCCCAGCACCCACGGCTGCCACTGCATCCTTATAAACCTGTCAACACGCAATAGGGTGTATGTGTACAAGGAAATGAATGACTAATACCATTATTTGAGTCTTATGTGAAGACAACACTATTCTAACACGAGAGATAGTATACATGGTACTGTTTATTCAACTGCGGAAAAAAATAAAATTGAACATTTCCCTTAGAACTCAAGATCAGAGCATAAGTCAATTGCCCAGAGGCAGAAGAAGTCTGATCATGTTACTGGAGGTAAATAACAACTAATTAAAAAAAAGTGTTAGAAAAAAAAGGGAAACTTTAAAATTGATTAATATTGAGGAAAACAAGTCAGCATTGGTTCAGTTATACAATTTTTTCGTAGTGTAGTTTTAAGTTCAGCTTACTGTTTTTTAAATAATGCTTGAATATTTTAAATTAACCGATGACAGTGCTGTGAGAATTGTAGTTGTTGTCTTCATATATAGTCATACAGCTTATCTTTTTATGCAGACATTATGCATTCTTCATTCTATATGAATATGTATGACTTTAAGATGCACTACTCAGAGTTGTATGCAAACAGACGTTTAAATCATGACAAGTATTTGCTTAACATGAACAGATGTTAGTTATGATCAGTCTCGATATACTCCAGGAAAAAAGCAGATATGGTATTTGATTTTCCTTGCCATAATCAATTAAAGAGGCGTCTTGCCTCCAAGCAACATTTTCCCCTTCAATTCTGCTCTCTGTTGTGTGAAGCACATCTACACCCCATTCTGTGTGTTGTATCAATCCACCGTTTGCATCAACTGAGTGTTTTTAATCTCTGCATTCGGACCAAGAGCAAAAGGTAAGACTGCAACGTTATCAAGCCAAGGATGGAAAACTGTTGATGTAAAGATCATTCTTTTGTGAAAGGAGTGGCAGCAGAGATAAGACCTGTGGCTGCTCTGTACCAGCATATTTAAGTGTGTGGCCAAATGCAGTAAAACCACATCAGTTCATGTGTACAATGACAGTGTCGTCTCTTTCTTTATCATTCACAGGTAGACAACTAAGAGAATGAAGTGAAAAAAAACCAGTTACAAACTAACAAATGACTGGCTACCACGCCAAAGCCAGGGTTCAACCTACCTTTCCCCATGCCACCACCTTCTACAAACTTACTGTGTTAGACCAGTCATCCTGGCATTTAAGTCATTTATTTATCCAAAATACAGATATTTTATTTTATGTAAACCTAATGCAATAAACACATAAAGCTTCTACCGACTGCATAACAGTCACGACAACATTGCATAAGATTTTAGAAGCATGTAAACCGGGGATCACAACCCAAGTGACTCACGCAGGAAAGCAGACAAACAGCAATGTAAGGAAATGGTGCAAGGTACGGTAGCATTGATTCACCTTGGGGACAGACTTCCAGGGTAGCATGCATCATGCTCTTACAGAATCAGTGGTCACTGAAAATTTGGAGTCCTTTATTCTACTTCATGTTTCTCATGGGTATGATTCACTCTCCCCCCAGCAGATGAGGTGCCTTTGTGCTGCAAGTTTGCAGTTTTCTAGGGTCCGACTCCATAAGAGTCAGGAACAAGCTGAACTTTTCAGTTCTCACGGAACTGGGAGATTTCCAGAGGCATTTGGCACCTGGCAGACTCAAGTTATTCAGGCAGCAGCATACAAAATAATTAGCTCTTGCACACCATCCTTCTCAGGGATATGTTACCTGCCTAACTGGCAAACGGAGCAGAAATTCTACTGCTCCTTCACCTCAGCAGCCAGCTCAGAGAGCTCAGAAACAGGCTCAGTCTGTGCTTTAGCAGTACCTGCCAGTATGCAGAATACAAATGGCAATACTGTCCCCTCCCATGGAGAACAAGAACAAAAGGAAGAGGCAAACCCATTCCTTGACAACTCTGTCCTAAGGGCGAGAGGCTGAGCTTGCTGGGGAGAATGTGACAAGGAGACTGGCAGTATGGTCTCACTGGCATTAACAGAACCTCCGTGGTGTGTTCCCTGTCCTCTCACTACAGAGAAACCCTTTGTACCGGTTTGCTCAGTTCAAGGTGCAGCTTGATACTTGGTGCCGTTCTCTAGGTACAGCCACAAAAATGTGCCCAGTAAACTTCAGATTGGTTGCCTTGTTGCAGGTGGCCTCTGCACTGAGCACCAGGCTTGCTCCAGTGCATGTGGAGAACAGCAAAGTGATGCTCGCATCACTCTAAATGAGCAAATTGCAACCAAATGCATGCAACCAGCTGTCTAGGCCCAAGATGGCTCATTCAGGCCCTCCAGTCAAGACAACAGTAAAGAAAGATAATCTCTATGAAACTGTTATCATCTCAGGTCCTCTTGGTGGTCAGAAGCATGCTTGATTCTGACTCTGACAAAAACCAAGGCAAGTAACTGCTTTGGGGGGGGTTCACTCTTTTTTCTCAAAACCAAATAAACATGGAGCAGATTTGGGGAGGAGGGTCATATTGTAGTAGGATTTCTAACTATTTTCCAAATGCAGGGTTGACTAATAATTGTTGTAATCACTAGTCAGAAAGTTCTGGGCAGCCTCAGGTAAAGTGCACAGAGATGACGGTTTTAAAGTACCTCCCAAGCCACAGGTTAAAAGCCTCATCGAAGAGGCTCCAATGAAGGCTAAGACAGAGCTTTTCCTGACATAAATCTGAAGAAAGAGTTCCTGCTCCCTGCAGGTATGGATGGGATCACAGAGACTTCACTATGGAGCTCATCAAGATACCGCAGCTGAACTCCATGATGTCATTTTGGTGTCACTAAGGCACTCCAAGGCTCCTGTCTCAATGAAGAGGTTTCAGTCTGTCCACCTGCATATCATACATGAGAAGTTTCTCAAAGAAAATCCCGCGGTATTCACACACACATATACAGAAATGCACTTTAAATGTAGTTTGGTATTATCACTAGCAACCTCCCAAGAGCCCAAGGAAAATTCTTGTACCAGAGTTGTTGCAGCAGCCAGTGGACTTGTCTCCGATCTTCAGTCTTGTGAGTTCACAGCTGTTCCTCTTAGTTCCTGAGCTGGCAGCATCTGAAAGCTGTTGGGGAGGTCTTAAGTCCAATGGTCTAAAACCCACTTTATTTTCCTTCCTAACCTGATTTTCTTTCTGATTTTGCTTCCTAAAATTAGATAAGAGTTTGTAAATAGGGGCACGTGGAACAGAGCAAACTTTATATTTAGTTTTGTTTAATAATTAGCTAATGATGGACACTGGAAGAGTATCAATATTTTTGAAAGTTATTATTAGTTCTATGAGGGTTGAGTTTACTTTTCTGATAGCAGTTAATATTTTTTTTAATTTTTATTTTTTAGACTATACGTTCTTTGAGGTAGAGACTTTGTCAAAATTCTGTTTGCAATGTACTGAGAATAGTTTAGTTCCCTGTTTAGCACACATCCCACACCTCTCATCCTGGGTCTCAGAGCATTTTCAAAGATGAACAAATGCCATATTTTACACATGTGGATCTGAGGTGCAAACTGGTGCTTAAGAATAAGGAACAAGGCTTAGCATAGGCAGTCTGCCTATCTAGCAGACAACTGAGCGCACTGTGGTGTACACTGTGTTCAACTCATTAAGGACTCAGAACTTAAATTGTCATCAGTTCTGGACCTATAACACTCATTAATCCGGAGGAATTATACTAAAGAGAAAATAGGACCCTCAGGTATCCTCTCAGAAAATCTCCTCAACGCCTTCTGGGGGTCAGTGCACTTGCACAGGAAAATCTCATCACTGAGTCAATGGGGTATCTGATACAACTCGAAGGACGAGAATTCACATGGTTAATTTTATATCTGAGTTATCATCTGCAATTGCACGCTGGCCTGTCAACAACTCAATACACTCTGGAAGTTTCTGTTCTCACATTGATACATAGAGCACTGATTTCCAAAGGGACAGATGTACTGCTTCCAACAAATGCAAAACACAGCATCGGGGCCATAGAGCTAGAAAAGAGGGTGAAGGTTTCTGTCCCCAGCCTTCCTAGCATTCACCTTCCATTTACAGTGGAGGTGAATTTACCCCATAGGTAGAGTCCCCACTGAATTCAAGAGAGAATTATGCTGGCATATAATTTCCCCTGATTGAAGTCATAGTCATAGGATTTAAAAGATTCAGCGCTCATCAGCAGCATTTTTAGAGGCTCTTTGGATAACAAGTAGAGAGGAACCTCAGGAGCTCTTGTTCCCTCTCCCATCTCTCCCCTCTGAAGCATGAGGAAAGGGCTGAGGCACAACAGATTTAAAAAATCAGTAGGGGAGTAGTCAGGATGAATGACTGCAGGAATATGGAATCTCCTCCTCCTTGGCCTGAAGTGACAATGAAATTGAATCCTTCCTGAAGTGTATGCAAAGCCCTTGATCTCTCTGACAGCACTTTACTACATGCATTTTATTGGTGGGTGGCTGCTTGTTGTTGTTCTCGTCCCTCTGGCCTGCTCCAATTCCCCACGAAACAGCAGAAAGTTTCCCATTTCCTGCAGCGAGAGTTGAGCAAAAATTTTAAGCTGGCTTTGTTTTCCAGTTAGTGGGCAGAGGGTTGGGTTTTTATTTGTTTGTTTCAAAACACTTTGTAACAAAAATACGCTTCGTAAAATCTTTTTATCCTCTCCCAGAAACATCCAGCATTTTCCCACTCTCAGTTGCACCCCATAAGCAGGTAAGATTTTCTTTGCTCAAATAAGAATGGCCTTTGCAACCCCTGAGAAAAATCAGTGGAGGGCGAAAGGTTCTTTTTAATGATGGTGAAGACAAGACTATGTCAGATCCCTGAACACAGCATTGCATGATGATTTTGTGTGCTTTGGGGGGACATTGTTCTGTGACCAGTGGGAACGGATAGTGACAGTCCTTCACCAGCCTTCCAGCTCAAACACGGCAAGTTACCTGCGCTGAGCAACAGTGTTCGGCATGTGTTCGGTTATGCCAAATATATCTCCAGAAGAAGAATTTATCTCCACATATAACTCCAGAAGAGCTGGAAGGAGAGAAGCATGTCCTGAGTAACAGCTTGCTCTGCCTTTCCCTCCCCACGGCCGATGAACCTCAAGCTGAAGGGGCAAGGTACCATCAGGACTAGGCACAGGGAAATGTGGCTTCCCCTCTGGGTATTTACCTCTCGTGCAGGTCCCTTTCTGTTTGTAATTGCATTCCTGAGGCGTGATACTAGCTGAGCAAGTGTGTACGTTGGTAGATGAGAAGTGTATGAAGTGCTTTGGTGGTACGATTTCTATTATTCCACATGAATGGCACTGGCTTTCGTTTTTGATCATACAGCTTGTTATTTGCTTTATGCAGTTAGTCATGGTTGGCTGTGCACTTTTGTGCTTGGTGTTTTAACTCCGTAGCACTTCAGTACAAAGGAAATTTAAAACACAACAATGAAAATGTTTCTAATCTGTTCTTAATTAAATAGACCTCAATAATTGATTTATGAGAAGAGAGAAAGCAAAACAGAGTGGTTGCTAACCTGCAAATATAACTTATTTAAGGGCCAAACTTTCCTTAATTTACCATAACCAGGATCTAGGGGAGCCTGAATACCCATGAAGTTTTATCGGACAGCACACAATAAATGAGAGGAAAATTAACCTGGATAAAACAGTTTATGCCTCTCACTACAATAAATTAAAAATATCTTTGTGCATTCAAACAGATCACCTAAGCCTGCTTACTTACTTTTGTTTGTGATTATATCTGCAGCATAGATTTTCATAAGTCACTGGTACCTGTTAAAAATGTTCAAGGGCAATAATAATAAAGTCAATATAGTCTAATTCCCTTTTTTATAATGGCCTGTTTCCACCCCCCACCCCACCCCCAATTCACTGTAGTTGAACTGGGCTGGAGATAGATTTGGGTTTTTTTAATTTATTTAGGTTTAAAGACAGGAGGTCTTCACAGGTGGTTCAAAGCAAAGAAGACATATTTAAATAGGGTAGGGAAAAAGAAATCAAAAGTGACATCTGTCTGCGGTGCAAAAATTGAATTACCTATTGCCTAAAAATATACCTGATTTTTTTGAAACTGAAAGACTAGGCTCCATCCAGGCTCTGCTGAAGACAGTAGACGTTTGTCCATTAACTTCAATAGAACCTGAATTTAATCCAGTATTGTACCCCCAAGCCACGTAGCTAGCTAAATCAAATGTAAGTGTGATAACCCAAGTATTTAAACTGAACTTTCTTGCCTTGTATTGTCATAAAATGACAATTTATTGCAAACCAAACTTGACTTCCTCCTATATGGAAACAAAATATAAAGTAAAAGAGGTGCAGAAATTTTTTTCTTGTCAGGTAAGCTGTACCAGTCCAGAGTGCAGCACAGTAACTATACTCCGACCAGCTTTTACACACAGCCTTTTTAACCAAGTCCCCAGCTGTTATATCACCAGGGTTATTGGTGATTGAAAGTTCAACCCCAATGATAACTTGTAAAGTTGGGAATTGTTTACAGGTGCACCAGAAATAGTGTAGGTAGGCACCTGGTAAGCAGAGACTACAGTTCTGGTGCACAATACATGGTAGGAGTAAACAATTAAATGAGCACAAAAAGAAATAGTTCCTTACAAAAGAAAAGTCACCAGGCCTAAGGCTGTGCAGTCAATTTATGCAGCTCACTTCAACAAAGCTACTCTTATTATTGTGAAATATTTGTTGTGTGTGATCAACACAGCGCAGAGAAAGATGTTGCTACTATTTCAATGTTTCTTCTAACTCATAGACAAAATAACCCAGGGCCAGAATGTTAACAACACTGACCTAGTTAAAATATACCAGAAAGGATGAGATTTTCTGATGTCTTCTGAAAATCCGATCCCAACTGGGCACAATTATCTTGAATATCACCTTTTGAGTAATTTTGAAAGTGCTGTTGAACTACCAGCAGATCTATCAGCCTGTTGTGAAGACCTACAAACATAAGTGCCTCATTAAGGAGGAAGGACACTGTCAAGGCCTTGACACCCTTATGTACAAAATTTTGTGGCAGATTTTGCAGGCATCTGAAGGTAAGTACAGGAGACTTCTGTCCCTTCCCTCTGCATCAGTTGTACTCCTAACTGCTGCATTTGCACAAGAGCTGATGCAAAAGTTTCCATGCAAATTTCAAAAGATTAAGAAAAATTTTTTGTGAAACAAAAGTTTGTGAGAAATCAGAGACTTAACAACTTCCATGATTTCTTTTTGCTATTTTCTTTTAAATATTGGTTTACCAAAAAGCCCTGACAAACCCTTCCCAAATAAATCATGGTTTTCTTTCCTGCTACAAACAGAAGTCCTTCACATTTTTTTTCAGTTGAAGAATAAACACAAAATAGCTTTGTAAAATCTGGGAAAAGGGACAGTACTGACTTTTTTGAATGGAGTTTAAAAATTCATATATATCTATAAAATATATTTTATATATTATATCATTATATATGCATACTATGCTTAAATATTATATATATATTTTTGTGTGTTTCCATGTGTGTGAATGGATTCAAACTACATATATTTGTGTCTGTGTGTATTTAAATGTATGTATACAAATGATCTATCATCTGCCAATTTGAAAACAGAATGCTATTTTAAGAAGCACCTACATTCTAGATACACAAATGTTTAAGTAAGTGCCTTATTTGGGGGCAAATTAGGTATGGAAAAATCTCTGTGCACCCCAGATCTAACACAAAATATCTTAAAGTCCACAGCCAGCCAATTTCTCAAAGCAGAAGATTGCCCATGTAAATCTCCATTTCTGGGCATGTTCAGAAGCACTTTGATCTTAGCCATGTGAACTATTTCCCACTCAGACGCTTTGGGAATCTGAAGCCGGATGCTCCCTTTCACCCAAGGACAGGATACCCTATCCTGTAGACATTCAGGGATTCTTACCAGTTTGGGCAAGATACAAAGTACTGGTGAAGGAGGAACTCCTGCCAACAAAAATCTGCTTTTCAGTTAAGATGGGAGATTAACTTCTTCCTCTGCACCTTGCTTTGGAGAATGCACTGAGCCACCAGGCTGTGGTCTCTGCTGAAGCAAGGTGTCATCCATGTCTCCAGCTGGTCCTCTTCACTTTGGACAGATCTATTCAGCATTCACTAAATCAGTGAGAAAGGAAAAGTATTCTTACCACCTGGTGCTTATGGTACTTGCAGAGTAGGATAGAAGGAGCCTGGTGTTCCAAGTTCTTTCCTTAAAATAGTGAAATATCAATATTAGCTAATCAAGAGGCAGGTATTCATGTTCACTTTTGTACACTCTGAACTACTGAATATTAAATTATTCTGTACAAAATGGAATGGTTTCCATGGAGATGGAAAGTAGCCCAGTGAATTCCATGTTCTGGTGGCTAAAGCACTCTTTGAAGGTAGAAAAGTATATTGTACACTCTAATCAAAGGCATTGTCAGTGCAACAAAAAATCATAGTAATCTCATCCTGTGCATCTTACAATTCAGTCTGGTCTGCAAAAGCATATGGAAAGTACAGCAGTTGAATGTGATGCACATATGTCACCCTGTCCATAAGGAAACAGAAGTCTTCTTACTGAGAAGGAAACTACCTTCCTTCATGACTGCTGCACTTGAGTGATGAACTTCCCTCTGAGCAATAGGTGATGCAAGCCCAAGAAATGTATGACCATGACATACACAGTATCTTCATAGAAAGGCTCATTCTCATGGATTCTTGGAATCAGAAACCATCTATTGCATCTGAAGTCCAGAGGGAACTATGTTCTTAATCATATTAAAAAAAAGGGAGTCTTTTGCTTTTCTCTTTAATCCAGAAGTTTTATTCTAATATCACATAGAGCTCCAAGCTTCTGTGGCCTCTCAGCTCTGTTTTTGCTTGCATACTTGCTTTCCCTGGTTTAATCTTTTATTTTTGTTTGATAACTTGGATCCGTTCAGATTCATTCTGTCATATTTCGGAAAGAAAAGGGTACAACAAAATTTAAGAACAAAAAGGGTGAGTGCATTGGAAATAAAATTAGCAGTTTTATTTTATTGCTTACGGCCTTCACCAAGGAACAATTTGTGCAACATTGCTGAAAGCCAAAGAATTCTTAACAAAAAAAAGAGTCAACAGTTTGATAAAACCCAGACCTCCTGTGTTATGCAATTAAAGGTTAGGCAGGGTGATAAGAGCTTTAATTTACCTTTGGGAGATATTCATCAGATATTGGATTAACTTAAAATATGCTTCCTGTGCATTTCTTGCCAGGTGAAGGTCCTTCACTGTTTCCTCTGGTGCAGAGGAAGAGAAAACACTTTCCCAAAGTGAGGTGAACTCCACAAACCCAGATATGCTATCAGGAGGTTTTCTCCAAACTCCATAATTCTGTGATTTTTCTTCAAGCAGCCAGGAAAGCCAGTGGTATGAATTCCCATATGTGCTAGTTTGATGTGAGTTCTGTTATTATTAATTATTTATACAGCACCACGCGTGTGCATGATTCTTTATAGACAAAAGATAATATCCCCCAAGAGCTTGCAAACCAAATGGCTCAGCGGTACAAACACTTCTTTAGCTTTCCGAGGACGTACTACCTGGAATAATCCACCGACGTCAGCGGGCTACTTCGGCGCTGGTAAGTGCTCTGCTGGGTAGGAAGTGTTTGCAGGATTAGGCTGTAGTTAAACCATGAAGTGATCATGGGTGATGAGGGAAGGGAGGGCAAGCATTCCAGCAATAAGTTCATGCTGTTGCTTTGGTTATAACGAAGGTGTCAAGGGGTTAGGACATTTTTAATGTTTTATGTTATTTGTGATCCTGTTACTGAGAAGGAAAAGCTCAGCTTTATAGGCCACACGGAAGAAGTGAGCTGCTGAGGAGGAAGACTCACTTCGAGTTGGGGGGAGAGGCACAGCCCATTACATGAGGAAGAGGACTCCAGAGGTAAGGAGGAATGCGCAAGAAGAGACGCTGGCCATATGCTCGGAGAGTCTCCATCCTCTGCTGCAGCTAGCACGTGTCCACTACATCCTTGAGAGCTTTTTTTTTTTTTTTTTTTTTTTTTATTTGAGGGGATTTTTCAAAGTTTCCCAGTACATTTCCAGCTCTTGGCAAGACCCAGACACATCTGTGACATTTAGCTGATAGCCTCCTTAGTGAAGGGAAGGTTGCCAATGAATCCTTGTGCAACTGTTTATGCTACAAACCAAAGCGTACAACTGCCAGTTTCACTCTTACAACACAGAGAGCATTTTTCCTCCTTAATTGAAAGTGTGGAACACAACAGAGCCTTTAAATACCGAGAAAACAACCAGCTGAAACAAGTAGTAAGAGAGACATCAAGGATGACAGGCAGTAGGCCCTCTGCCCAGTGAGACACGCAGCCAGGGCATGCTCTATTTTTAAAAGCAACCTACAGACTTTGGGAAGCATATAGGATTTGAGGGACAGGGGAGGGTTTTTTCCAGGATTGCAATGCACTTCAGAGAAATACATCCATGGGGAAGGGATGCTGCCTTTGGAGTAAAGGCACAGACTAACTATGGGTTGAGATGAGGTGCCAGAGAAAGGCAGCGGTAGCAGAGAGGGCCGAGTCCATTGCCTGGTCTCAGTGGAAATCCTTCCTGGGAGGCTTTTTCAGGTGAAGACTTTTGCACAGAAGTGTGGGACTGTTGCTCTACAAGCACAAGCCTGCAGCAGAAATGGGGCGAGCAGCAGACTGAAGCATCAGCACCTCCACCCCACCATGGGCTGTACAAATGGACCATGCGGCTGGAGAAAAACCCTGCCTTTGTGGGGCTAGTGTAGGAGCCTGTACACTTACTGCTGTTTTGCTTTTCTGACAGCTCCAAGAGTTAAAAATGGGAGAAAATGATTTTAATTATGGAAGTAACAAAATGATGGAAATTAGCAGGGAAACTCAAACTGGAGTTTAGCTTTGAGCCACTTTCTGCAGCATGAATATTTTGAGTTTTCAGCATTTTGTGGGAACTGAATGGGTGCCACAATGGTTAAATGAACTGAGACACCTCGCCCCTACACTTGGAGGGTGAGGATGGCACTTGCACAGAAACAGACATCACCAACCCTCACTTTGCTGAATCCCCCCCAACTTAATACCTCTGTGATTTGTAAGACTCTTCTCTTTCCTGAGCTAGTCTGTGATACGTGACTAAATTAGTTTCCATACATTTTTTAAAGTTTTTAAATAATTCTGACAGATCACAAAGAGCACTTGGAGCAAACAGATACGTGTAGGCAGATCCATAGATTATGAAACTCGGATACTCTAAATTTTCCCTGACCTTTTTGGTGTTTAACCTGTTCCAGACAGTATTACAGTTTTCTCTTACAGGTTTCACATTTTTTAACCTGAATCTTTATACTTTATTAGTAATATGCTTTGAATTCTACATAAAAAGAACTGGTGATGTAAACAGCCAGATCTTCCTGACTGACAAATCTTTTACATATGACAAATATAAAACTAACCAAGAGATGGTCTGGTTTGAGCTTGTTTTCCTTACTGTACAGACAGCTTTTGATGTAAGAACCCCAGATATATATTTACTCAGTGCATCTGACACTTGAGATCAGGCTTTTATTGCTACAAGGTACTCCAGCCTGTCAGTCACAGCAAAATGAACCATTGTCCTCACAGATAATTAGCATGCCTCTCCCCTCGCAAAGGCATATTTTCAAAGTTGCTTCTGACCTCCATCACGAATGGCGTCACACATACTTTAGCTGTAACGCATGCAAAATAACATTAGATGCACCACCAAGAAGCACTCAGGCTCCCTCCTGCTTGCAGTCAAAGATGGGGCTGATGCTTCACAGGTCTAAGTGGTGGCTCCTAGTACTCACTGACCCCCAACAGGCAGCTCTCAGTAGTATGTAGGTGCTTGACATGCTTGAATCAACGCTGATCTGGTCTAGTATTTCATCAGTTGTGACCAGGTCCTCTGTAGTAGAGCGGAGTGGGGGAGGGTCCAGAAAGATTAAAAGAGGTGCAGTAGCTCTGGGTGAGGGAGGGAACAGTCCTTCCAACTCAGCAGATGGCTGTGGTGATCCTGCCAACAGCCCTGGGAGCATCACGGCCCCATGACACAGCCAGCAGCCAAGGGGAAAATTCACAGGTCCTCACCTTCTTCCTTCTGACCCTTGAGAATAAACACGACATGGGACATCACCTTAGACCAGAAAAATGCAGCCTCTGAGTGTGTTTCAGCTTCTCTTAACATCACTGCCAGACTGTGGCTACAGAATTTTACATTAGCTTTTGTACTGAATTGCCAATAGGAATCCCGAGAGACTCGGTCTCAAAAGTGTACTTAAAGAGGGAGTATTCTCTGGACGTAATTTAGCTGCCATTGCCCAGCAATTCCATAGATCCCTTTGACTTGTGACATTAAATATATGGAGCAAGCACATGAATGGATTGATATACACGGTCCTATAATTAGCTATGTTATTAAATTTGCTAAGTAGTTGGGGGGAAAGGGGCTTGTTTGCCATCTGTTTAAAAAGTATCTCTCTTTCCACTGAAATCTGGATATAAAAAACCCCAGACATGTGGGCATGACTGCCTTACATACATTACTGGGATTATTTCCCTTGAGTTAACCAAAGACAAGCATGATTCATATATCAGTATAATGTTGTGCAAAAATGTGCATAGCATTTTTTCACATAACGTTCCTTTTCCTTCCCATTGTAAATTATGAATCACGTAAACATCATGAATTACAGATTTTTGTTGGTCTGGGGTTTTTATTTTTTCACCATGACCCTAAAAACTACGTAGTGGAACAGTAATTATACCAGGCAGTATGGTAAATTCTTCCATGAAAATTATTTTTTAATCCTACTCTTGTTGCTATGTAACCACATAGTCATTTTCTTCAATTTCCCTAAAAAACTTGCAATAACCAAACTATGATTTTAGAAGGCAGACACACACACACACATGTACACGTTCCCACTGACTTTGAATAGAAAGCATGTTTGTATAAGAAGGAAAAATTGGCACTGGTTAGAAAAGAGATCCATATTAAATATTTAAACGTTAGCCTCAGTTATGTGGAAATTGTCTTAAAAATGTGAAAACAAGCTGCGTTCTAAATAGAGTAAGAACCTAATTCACAAACTCTTCAGCAGAGCTCTGTCACTCACTCAGGAGTCCCATGAAAGCTTCTGCTGTGAGAGCCCAAGAAAAAGACAGCATAAAAGAATAAAACCACCCCAAACTGAAAGATTCCAGAGTATGGGAAGCCCTCCAATATGGTAACTGAGCAGTACTATAAGTTTATATTTCTATGTAGAGCCTTACTTTGAATGCCACATTTCTTTAGAGTGATGAGCAAGCATTTCTGAGTTCCAATCAACCATTTAGCAACAGTTCCTGCAACATGCAGACCAAGTGTTTTAACACATTTTTCAAAAAGTGCGTCTGATAGCAGTACAAAAGCATAGTTGAAAACAAGGAAACCTGGATCTGAGTGGCTTTTCCATTTGCCTTAGCCCACCTGAAAGGATGTTCAATTAAGTCAGAGGCAGAGAGACCCACTCCAATATTAAAATTATGAGTTTGGAGTTCATTCTCACGTCTGCGAGGATTAAATTTAAAAGTCGCAATAAAGCAATGGAGAAGGCACAGCATAAACCAACAGGAGAACGTAAAGGGGAGGGAGCTGTTAGGTACATTGACAGGTATAGTCTAACTTCAGGCCACAGTCATCGGAGAGGGTTAAGTGTTCAGCGTGGGTGCTCTGAGTCACTGCCCGGAGGAGCTCAAGGGGTGATTATTTATACAGCACATTAACCGCACAGGAGTATATAGGAGGTCTAAAGTTCAGGAGCTGAACATGAATACTCCCCAGAAGGTGTGGAGTTTGCATTTCTTTCTATTTGCCACTATCCCCATGGCCCCCATGAGCTCCTCCAGGCCACGTTATAGAAGACCAAGAAACTTTCTAATTTACACCAGCCAGAAACAGCTGCTATCAGTGATCCAGACTAAAGTTTCTCTGCCTATGACCTGCTCTCTGGCAGTGGTAAAAAATAAGTTATATGTTGGCGGTTTGTCCCTGCATAGAACAAAGTGGCCAAGATAAACTAGCTGGGTATTCTTTGCATGCAAAAAAGAAAAGAAAATGAAAACCAAAAAAGAAACTCCCTACTAAGGACCCTCATCCATCTGTTTTTCTTTAGGGATGCTTTAACATTAGCTAAATATCACTTATTTACACCTGAAGAAGTTAAATGATCTTGTTCCCATGAACTCTCTTACAAATGCTGTCCTGGCCTGTGATTTATATAAAAGTAGCTGTTCCCTTAATTTTATTCACAATAGCTTCATTCTTACCGTATGAACCTGCTTTGTCAGTATTCGCTTTGATTTATGGAAGATTTCAAACTACCAAAATAACTATCCCTTTTCTTTTCATTAAAGCTAATCCCCACAAAGACACTTTCATCTGCTGATTAGTCATGCTTCAACGATCCTTGCTAACCAGAGGCTAAGTTATTGATGTGTTAAAGATGTAATCGCAGAGATTCAAGACTACTGAAGAAAATTCAACATGTTGTTTGACAGTGTCAGAATTTAACAGTGTCTTGCCTTATTGAACCAGCCTGGGTAGCACATGCTCAGCAGTATGGTCAAATCTGTTCAGTTAGGCTACAGGCAAGAAAGGCTGTGTTAGAAAGTGTTTCAAGTCTACACAGGCACGCTGCATTACAGACCATGAAGAGAAGGGGTATATTTTCAAAATACTTCAGGGAAATGGGACTCCCATCTCACTCAGCAGGAACCATCCAAACTCCGGCATTTCTCTAAATTGCACCCAGGTTTCTGAGCCAAAAGAGCAATACATTTTCCATTATAACCTGTACATGTAATTCTGAAAAATTCAGTGTCACAGCTTATATTTCCCAGGCCTTGTCTCATTTCAATGTTTGTTTAAAAACTATCTAAGCAAACTCTTCTTGCACCTTTTCATACTTAGACAATTCTGATCACTGTGAAACAAAACTTTCTTCCTGGTCATCGCTGTATCTAAGTGGTTTTACATTTAGATGATGACAAGCTATGATGACAAGCTCATATACTAGCAGCAGTTTCTCATGGATTTACAAGGATTATCATCCCAAATGTTTCACTTGAAAGATGTGCTAAGGAGAATAAGCACTCATGGGGCTCGACACCCTGGCACAGAGCTAACAGGACTCTTCAAGACTAATCCACCACCCAGTGAGGCAGCTTGTATTATGCTTCAGAAAAGGGAACATGACAAGCCTGAACCTCCACTTCCAGCATTCAGCACCTTTCTGACACAGCTGTGATTAGCATGATGCACATTTAAGTTCATCAGAATACATTCTTCTTGCAGGTACATCACAACTTCCTCAGTTACATGCGTATTCATGGCTGATGCTTCACTACCTTGACCGTAATAGCTTTGTGCCATTCAAGAAATTAAATGTGAGTGAGACCTGCTCTAAATCGCAACTGGCTTTATAACTGGCATGTAGAGGTCTCCAAGTAATAACCAGCTTGAATCTTGTATCATCACTTTTTGGGGCATAAACATATATTCAGCTTCCATTACCCATAATTACCTAGCTGTAATAAGACCCGCTTCACTCAAGTCTGAGTCTCCATCATTGGTGGATAATTGTAGATTAGGACAGCAGCAAGCCGCCGTGGTTGCCACAGTCAGCCTGGGCCTGAAAATGGGTTAGCTGCTTTTTGCATAGTATGGAGCCTGAACAGACATGTCCTGCTGAGCCTGAGCTGGCTGCCTTCAGGGCTAGGCCAGGTGTCACTGCATCGTATCCCTAGACTGAAGGAGATGACAGCATGAAGACCCTTACACAGAGGCTCAAGAGGGTCCCAACCCAGCTGACACCATTGTACCAGGACAGGAGCTGGGCTTGCTCTGTGCACCCACCAAAGTGTCTCTGTAGGCGTCCTTTGGAACCCACCTTGTGCTGCTCCTTCTCCCACAGCCCTGTTACACAAATAGCCAGGCACCGACTGCACTGACTCAGACGCCCACTGTGTCCCATTTTCAAAACTTCTGTGTGGATGAGCCCACAGTCCCTCATCACTCTCTCTGTTAGATGAGCTACAGGTTGCTCCAGGTCTGGACCCTCTGTTCCATAATCTTAACATTACTTACATTGGCCTGGATCAGTACAGCCATATGCCTTTCCTGTCTTCTGTCATTCAATCTCAAGTGCTGTTCACTGATAGACTTGATCCTCATTTCCAGGCTTTACCCCTTCCTCTCATGTCCTGTGCTAGAAGACACTGATGAAGCTCCTTCTGCCATGTCGAGCCTTGTACTCATAGCACTCCTTTGTATCACTGATTTTTTTCCACACGGTTGACATTTCACCCATATTATGTCAGTGTCCCTTATTTTGCAGCATAAACTCATCATCTGTCCTTACTGTTTAGTAAATCCGTGAGCCAGATCTGAATCCCCCTTTCCTCATGGATATTAGACACAGAGCAGTATGTACAGGGTTCATGGCAGCCAGCTTTCTGCCTCCTTTCTAGCAGCTGCTTCTTCATCTGGTGTATTTCTGGACGGACGGCATCCAGTTCCAGGGCAAATACTGCTCCTCTAGGAATGTGCTTGGAATCCTCTGGCTGAGCTGGGTCTGTGAGCCCAAATCCACTGAGCACATATAAACTGGTCCATTGCTAATTTGTGCCGGAAAGCCCCCTGAATATAGGAATATGCCAGGAACATAAATCTGTGAGATCCTCTTTTCAACTGAAATGGCTTTTTCTCACTCACTTCATTTACCTTTCAGCTTTGTCCTGGCCAGCTAAGACTGATGACTGCTCCACACACCATATCAAAGATTTGCTCCATCTAGGCATAAATCACGCTTGGGAGGGGAGGGGAGTTGGATTCTGTACTGCAATTGGAGTTGGTCCTGCAGATTGCCTCCTGGATGATGCCCTCTGAATCCTGCGTCTGCCATTTGTTTGGTATTGTTATTATAGCAAAATAAGCCAAATGAGCCTATCAAAGTTTTACCCCTCATATATAGTAGGGTTTTGTATTATCTGCAGTTGGGACAGTCTGACCTTAGGCTGCATGGCAAATGAAAAAAAATTTCTTTCAATGCCCGAACTAGGTCAAATCTGTTCTGATTTGCGTCAGGTCCATCACTTGTATTTGTTCTGTAATTGCACATTTAAGGCAAGGGTTTAGTTCCTATATTTTGTGCAGCCTAAACAGAAGACTTAAGAATTGGACTTCCATTTTGAAATACCTTTATTTCTTCACTTTTGGAAAAAGATAAATTGCTGTGAGCAATTGATCAGATTAAAATGTACAAAATCACTCATAACCTCTATATGTCAAATTCCACGGCAATTAGGCTATTACTAGTGAAGATAGACAGCGCAGAGGAAAAACATGTTTTTACTGTGACCTGGCAGTTCACTGACTCAGAGGCAGCCTATCTGTACCAGATCTGTGAAGCAATCCAGAATATTTCAACCAGCTGGGATGGATAACACTGACACACACGGGACAGAGCCAATAGTTGTATCTCACAGAGGC
Organism: Haliaeetus leucocephalus; assembly: GCF_000737465.1. NCBI lineage: Eukaryota > Metazoa > Chordata > Aves > Accipitriformes > Accipitridae > Haliaeetus > Haliaeetus leucocephalus. The sequence continues at coordinate 5,485,048 of NW_010972942.1, forward strand.
AGTAACAGCACTCAGTGTAACTAACAGGTGTCATGTTGTTCCAGAGGCTTTGAATGATCCCACCTTAGTTTTATTCTAATGAAAAACTGTTTAGTTTGCATCCACAGTGACTGTCCATAGACCTCTGATTGCTGTGAGTAGGTAAGTACTGATTACACAGGTAATCAGGTTGTACGGCTCTTTGAGTGAGTTTTCATCGCCACTGCAGTGCCTGGACAATCACACACAGATACGATGAGGACTGTGCCTTGTTCCTTTAGCCCAAGCAGCGTTGTTCACTCTGATACTGAGGCAAGCACCCAACTTCTCCACTGCTGCTTTGCACATCTCCTTGAGGATGAACAACTGCTTCTTTCTCAAAGGACATCCCATTAATCAGTTTGTGAATGCTGATGTATCTCCGTTGCCAATGGCTTATCAACCCTTTCTCTTATTGTTACTCAAGATGATTTAACAGATGTCCTGATAAGAACCCATTTCTTCATGACAGTATGACCAGAAAGGTACCAGTTAGGTGGCCTTCTGAGTCCTCCTCTCCTTCTCTCAGGTAGCTTCTCTTTATGGAGTGTTACCTTGGAGCAGGAGAAGCCCTATCCTGTGGCACAGGTGTCACTAGTAATAGTCAAACCTCTTCCAAGTGGTACGCAAATACAGCCCGAACAACTGAATGCTTCTGCCTCCACCTGGCCTGGCACACAGCTTGCAGTTTCTCCATGGTGGCACCTGAGAAAGCACAGCTGGGGACCCTCAGGCTCACAGTAACCTTTGCCCATCCCAGGCAGGCTACGTTCTCTGTTGAGTGCTTGGGCATGCTTTTTGTCCCCATTCCTTGGGTTTTTTCCCCAGAAAGTATGGAGTTTGTCTCCAGTAGTTTTCTGGTATGTCTCCTGTAGTCTTCTAAAACATGTTAGTTGTATGACTAATGAAGTGGGAGTGGGATTAGCAAAAGTCATTTCACTTTTTCTGTCACCAGTAACTATATCTACACTAGTAACTCAAACTCTGCCACCCCTAGACCTAGAGGCATGCTCTGGGTATATCCATACTACTGAACTTTCTTGCCCACCAAAGCATGGTATAGGCACATGCACTCTACCTAACAGATCTGGCCCGTGGCCTGTGCCATCTCCTGACACATGCTGGGAGAATTTTAGGAGAATGCTACTTGACATTAGCCAGAACTGTGCCAGGGACCCCAACAATGATTTAACAACATAAACATGTTTTGGTGCCTGGGAATGTTCTTTGGCACTATTTAATTTACTAACTGAGGAATAGCCAGTATGTCCTGAACAGGTCTCATTTTATTCTTTCCATTGTATTACTCAAAGAAACTTGAGCACTTTTTAACCCCTTTCCAGTCTAAGAACTCCTAGATTCAGGATGTAATTACTCAAGGGCAGTAATTCCTGGCTGGTAAAAAAAATGCTTCTGAACAGCACTTCTGTGGGCATTTGTGTTAGCAACACTTGGTCTCAGGCACACGCACAAAAAGCCACCATATGAGAGAAAGAATTTGCAGAGAATCTGAGTGACAGCATAGAGATTTTTGTTTGTTTTTCAGGGCACATCCAGCACTTGGTGATATGGCTGGAAGCCGTGACGTTCTGCTCATGTTTGGAAGCCAACGGGACAGGAATTGCTGGTCTCACCTCTTGCTTGTACTCTTTGGCTATTCACAGCATAGAAATTGTGACTGGCTGTTGTACAGACTTATAGGGAAGGCAGGGTGAATCACACCTCTAGTGTGAATGTGTCTTTTATTCCAGGATGTTCTTTCACCAGAGAAGTTCATAGCAACTGGTTGGGTCTGGGGAACCTGAATCTGATATCATGCCAACTATATAGTTTCTGCTGTAACCTATGAGTTCACTGGCAAATTTATCTCTTTCACATGCCTTGAAAGAGAAAAACATCTTAACTGATTTCAAGTGGGCATTTTGAAGCCTTGCTGGTGTAAGTGCTACAGGGTAGTATAAGCCATCTGATTCTTTGGCAATGGCAGAAGATCCTTAATGCTAATAGGAATCCATGAGTGGTGGAAGAGGTTTTGCCTAGTGCCTCTTCTTTATTAAAGTTAGTAGGATAGCTAAATTCTATGGTGTTTCTACCTCTTCCACTCTGATTATTGCTTAGAATCAAGTGCCAGAATAATTAGTGCATTGCTGAAGAACTTTACATTGCGTTTCTTAGCAGATCTCATATCCCATACAAGGCAACAACTCACAGCTCTGAGTCCAAGTACAAGAGGGCATTCCAGCTGGGACTGGGAAAGAAAAAAGCATTAACATTATATTACTTCAAGCCAGTTCATGTAGTGAACTTCCTCCGTTAGTGCTCCACCACCCACCACCCCAGCTGGCTTCAGATTCATCCGATGAACACCCAGTTGAATGTACAGGACACACAACACTCACAGTATACATAAATGTGATAAAATTTAGTTCTTATCTCCATGTCAAAGGGCCCCAGGCTGTGGATGACAAATGTAAATGAGTGCAGCTGAATGCTTTTCCATTTTCGCTTTTGTTTTTACCATGGGGTTTGAAGTGTCACATTCTGTAATATAACTTCCCTTTTCTAGTCACAAACAAATGACATCTGGCCACTTTCAATAATAAACTTGAAGAGAGGGGACATTTCCTTTCAGCTTGTTGGGCCCCTTCTTAACCTTCAAATTCCTACAAGAGCTGGGGAGAAGGAAAACTTTAAAAAAAAAAATCCCCTAATGATTAAACTCACCGATGGAAAAAGACTTTCCTTCGAGCCTCTGAGTACCATTTGCTTCACACAATCTCAAACATCCCAACACAGTTAATGTTTGAGGAGCTGTTTGCTGCTCCCAGTCTCATTCTTACATCATACAGGAAACCCTTGCAGGAAATGAACGTTCAGTCAGCCTTCTTCCCCCTCAACACCTTGGGCTTACAAGTCTAAGACAGAAAGCATACAAGGAAGAATTAAGGTGGGGTAAGAGCACCGGAGAGGCAGGCCAGACACTGATAAATCATACATCTTGATTTTTCTGCCTGGCACAACATTCAATTTTCCTTAAGGAGACACTTCTGTCAAATAATCTGGGTTTCACTGAGCAGGAAGGTTTCACTGAGCAGGAAGGTTTCACTACCTATCCCACACAGGGGCTTGTCACTCAGGGGTGTGTAGGCTGAGTCTGCTATGTGTCTGTGTCATCTCAGTGGGCATTGTCAAAGGAATACAAAGAAATGAAATACCTCTCTTCCATTTCACGTGAAAGAATGGGCTCCTGGCCCTTGAAGTATCCCCTGCCTGAATATTCTCGTCATCATAACGATGTGGTGCACCTCTTTGTTCGGGCGGAAGGAGTGCAGTTTCGACCAGACTCGCCTAAATATTTTTCACCCGGGAGCAGAGAATGGCTGAGGTTATCAAGATGAATAAAAATTGGGGAAGGCTTTGTGAGCAGGGGTAATGAAAAGCTCTTTTCTTCTTCAGTTCTTAGTCACCAGAAATACCAGACACATCATTTTAAAGATTAGATTGTTCAGGCCAAACCACCGCCAATGGTGCAACATGTAGTAAGTCCGGAAGAGGCAATTTAGTGACTGTGTAAGGAACCGCATGGCCTCCTCCTGGTGATCTACAAGAGCTTCTTTTAGAGCTGCTTCAGGACAAGGAAAAGATTTCCTGTGGTTCCTATGGCCTGGAGAGTGGCATCATCCCTGCCACCACAGATAGTTAAAGGTTTTCTAGATAAATGTTTTTTTCTTTCTGCTGAAAGCACAAATATACTGAAACTGAAAAAAAGCACCTTTCAGTTTCAAAACACTAGAAAGTGCCACAGCAAGGATCATCTGTTTTTGTCAAAGCAAATGAGCAGCTATTGCCAAAGTAAAGCTAGTGCGGACTGTGGGAGCCAGACAGAGATTCAAGCTTCTGGACTGTCATCATCACAATTTGAAACAAGAAAATTTATTTAAAAAAAAAGGTATTACACTTTCCCATGATCCCACAGAACAGCAGAAGGCCCTCAAAGTTCCTGTGGAATAAGAGGCTGGTTAGTGATTTTCCTACTACAGGGCACTGGGCAGGCCACACCAGCCCAGGTGAGTTCACCAACATGCTTCTGCTTCCTCCTCAGGCTGTAAAGGGCACAGCAGCTTTGCCGCACCATTGTGGGGTGCAGCATCTTCCAGATCTACTTAAACGCAGCCCTCTCCTTTGGAGGTAAGTTGCATTACCCCCAGGACTCACTGGGAGCATGTTTCTGTTTGGGAAAATACAAGTGAACCTCTTGCGGTGCACAGAGGAAATTCTCTGCATTGACATCCTGTTGTCTCCAACAGCGATGGCCAGCTTTTACCTTTTCACCAGCGTGTGTTCCCTGGGGCTGTACTAAGCTTGAAGGCCTTTACGGGCTCTGTTGTGATTAGCCGTATGTCTATGCTGGTTTGGGAAGTCCTTAAATAATCTGAAACACCCATTGTAGAAGGCAGTGAGCTGGCAGGTCTGCTGATGCTAATATCACCAGGTCATACTTCAGGCCTCTTCCACACCCATCCTTATCTTGCAATGGTCCACTAGGAAAGGAAACTCACCCTTTAAAAAAAAAAAAAAAAAGGCAACAAAACCAAATAGCAAGAGTAACAGAGTCATGTGCTGCAGCAGCCGGGGTGTTTAAGGAACACAACAGCTATTGCATGAATCACAGCAGTATTGCCGGGATCGTAACACCGGGGACAAGTTTATACACAGCTCAGCACGGAACTCTCCAAATCTGTGGTGAACTGTCAGTGCCATTGTGCAGTCTGCAAGATTTTTGAATATTACCTGGTAATAGGTGAGAGGAAAAATCTAACATTGGGGGTTGTCGCTCCCTGGCTGCCCTTGCTTACAAGGTTTGTCTCTTAGCGTGTAACCAGCCATCTGACACTCTGCCAAAGAGTGGCCAGACTGCCTCAGCACCAGCCCTCCAAATGCCATTGCCGTACTGTGGGGGCATGCACATGGCATTTGGAAATGAGAAAATAAGCTCTTTGTAAACATCCATGTCCATCTACAGAAAGGTCCGCCATGGAAACAAGCAACAGGGCTGGCAAGCCTACTGCCACTGCAAGGCTCACAAAATCACAGTTTGAACCCCCCCCCGAGATTTAAACTACTGTTATAATGGACTGGTCTTTTCCTCTGTTGCCTTCTGAGGTTGTGATCCTCCAAGGCTTGTGCTTCTCACAGCTTCTTTCTGCTGCAAGGGCTTCTAGGAAAAATAGTATGGGATCTCCCAGGACGATTCACAGCACATGGCCATGCTGACTTCTATGGTGAGATGAAGGAAAACACAGCAACACTGGTTAGAGACAGTTAACTCTAACCCTCTGCCTCTGCCTGGGGACACAGGAGCTCAGGCCACGTCACTTGAATGTGGGTCGCTGACTTCAGAGCCTGCGGTTGCATACTGTTCCCATCTCCAGTTCAGAGGGGATGCTCCAGAAGTCAGCTTAGCTTTCTAGTCCGTGAGAAGTTCACCCGTAGTTTACATTTTCCAATATTTTCATGGTGACTAACAGTGTTACTGAACTCCGAGGAGGACAGTCTTTCTGGCTGTGGGTGCCCAGCTTGTTTTACAGGTCCCAGACTTGTCTCTGGCTCTCCCTGCTTGCAGCCTGTTGTCCAAACACTTCCTTTGTCTCTGAAACCTTGTGATCCAGTGCTCCACAGCCTGTCTCACATCTCTCTGACCTGCTACAAAGTCTCTTTCCAAAAGCTATCATTCATCAGTTTGCTCCTGATGAGAGTAGTTGATCAAGGCAAAAATGTGGCTTGTTGTACTTGCCAGTATCAGAAAACCCCACAGTGTATATCTGATGTGAGCACCCACCTTCATGGCAGCTGAGCTAATTGGAATCATAATTATCTGCACGCTGCCTCCAAAAAAAGGGCTTGGCTGGGGCTAGCAAGTTAGCTGGGGTCCCTGTGGGGGGAACAGACTGACCTTGTGTGGAGAGCGAATGAACACAGAGCTGACCCCAGCACTTCCGAAGGCTCCGAGAAGAGCCCAGAGCAGAGAAAGCACGCCGGCACACGTGCGGTGCTCGTTCCGATGCGCTTACAATACGCTGGTGGCAGAAACGTTGCCTGGCTTGGAAAGTCACGGTGCTAGTGCCTTGCCTGACCGGCACAGAAAAGTTTCAGTGTTTATGGTAAAATGACCAAAAACAAGGCCTGAGACGGTTCATTATAATCAAGATCATTTTCTATCCTGCAAGCAGGAAAGCAGAGGGGCATTGCAGGAGAGGGAGATTTTGTTAAGCGGATTAACATATTAACTAAAAATAAAGATTGGACATATTTGGAATTCTAGGATAATCTCGCTTTTCTGGTGACAATGGAAACCACTCAAGCCTCTCTCCTCTGCTTTCCGTAGCACTCAAATTTGTACTAGCCAGTTAATTCATGAGTTTATCTATATTGTACATAAAAAAGATATGTCTATGCCTAGAGCACATGCTGACATTTGGGTCCAGATGATCTTCTAACGATTGGCATGTTTTGATTCAGCAACTACACGCTGAATAGTTTACCAGAAGATTTATTTTTAAATACAAAATTGGTCTTTTTTGACTTAATTCACATTTTTTTTCCAATACAGCATCTCCCTTTCATTTTGTCCATTCAAACTCACAAACCTGATCAGGGAGGGGATTTTTTGAAACCTTCTATAGTCTCTGCTTAGGCTGAAATATCAAACCTCCCTGCCCTCCTGACAGCAGTCCTGGTGCTGTGCCTGAGCCCGGCCAGAGCCCGGAGCAGTCTGAGCAGTGGAGACATCCCTTGGCGATAACGGTGTCGACCCTGAGCTTGGCCAGTTCCAGTCCTGGAGGAAACTCATTTCAGCTGCCTAGGGTACCTACCTACTGGTGTGCTGCGACTTGCATGGTGTTCACCTCACAGTGTGCAGGCACATGCAGGCTCTTGCCTTTCCTCATGATCATGGCTCCTGTTCGGCTTTTCTTGCTGCAAATACGTTTGGCTAAGCAAGCTGATACATGGACCTCCAGTTGCTCTGGGCTCCTTAGCATGGCCCCCTCTCTTGCATTGAAGCAGAATGGTCTCACAGGTGGCCAGAGGATCACCTCAGGACCTTGGCCCAGGGGATCATCTATGGTGTCCTCTTAGGAGAACATCCAGAAAGCCAACAGCTCCGCAGGGGTACAGGGACTCGGTGCCTCCGCTGCCTGCATTATCTCCAAGTTCTGTTAATGAAGGTAACTGATTTATTTTCCCACCTGTCAGCCCCAAGGGCAGCCCCTTGGTGCACATACTCAGTGAGGACTTGGTGACCAGTTTTACCACTGCAGCTCAAAGCCATGAGGGTTTCCCCTCCCCTGATCCATTAGCAAGCACAAGGAGCCCCATGGGGGATTATTTTGGCTACCCAACAGTGGCACAACCTGGGTGCAGTTTGTCTGCTAGCCAGTGAGCGGCCATTTACCTTCATATTGGGGCAGACCTATCCCATGACTCCTATCTACCCTACTCTCTTGCAGCTTAAAATTATTTCTTCTTTCGAGCTGCAAAGACAGCTTAAATCTCTCAAGAATTAATGAAAAATAAATGCCATAGCATTCTTCTGTAGGAACCTTCCAGCGGGTTTATATGCATGTGTGTGTGTTTATGTACGTACACATGCACACACAGACTGCACCATTTCAGCAGGGGACTTTCTATTTTACATTCTACTCAGGCTAACACTTGCACTTTAATACCAGATATCACTGCGAGACATAATGAGGGTCATTAAATGTATTTATTAGCTTATTAAACTGAACTGCCTTCACTGTTGCAGCTGGCCTGTGTTTTATAGAAACCCCAGCAAATCCCCAAAGTCACACAACAGGAGCCCAACACACTTTAGCTGATGACAGTGTAAATATCAAATTTACTAGGGCTAGCAAGTGGCAAACACGGTTCTGGTATGTTATTTAAAAACCTGCCATGAGGCATAGTACGTAATTCTCAACTCATAAGGGTAGAGTTGCTTTGGAAGGAAATATGAGAAGAATTTGATAGGATTTAGTGATATTTTCAGGGATACGGTTTAATTATAAGCAGTCAGGAAGCTCTTAGATACTAGCTGCAGGTCTGAACCAATGACCATTGAAGTGGGAAGAAAGACTTAAGCTGGTTTTATGGGTTGATCTAACATGGGTTTTAATCACAATACATGAGATAGATATTCTTGAAGTGTCCACATCTTTATCAAAGTCTATATGGAAAATAAGTTTATATTTTTATTAAGTTCAGGCAGGAAAACGGAGAGCCCAGTGGGTGCTGGTTGTCTAAGTGGGGTGTATCTGTGTGTGCCCAGGTAAATGCATTTATGGTTTTTCACTAGGCAACATGCCTTTCTCACAGGCTGTTGTCTGCAATGCAGCTTTTTCTCTGATTTTTAAGACATGAATGTTTCTTCTTCTGCACGGGGGTTCCTCATCCCTCATTTCAAACATTTGGGGGACTGCAATAACGGGGTCTTCTCAGTGCCCTAAGCATGGGTGGAGGCAAGCATGGTACCAACACGGGATGGGGTTCCACTGCTCACTGCTTCCTTCCAGGGGCTTGGCTGGGGGGAACATAGCTAAGGAGCCCGGCTGCAGCGAAGCCTCACGACTGTGGGGACGGGCAGACCGCGCAGGGAGCTCTGCCCCCCGCAAAACCCAGGAGGGCTGGGCTCAGTCTCCCAGCCCCATGGATGTCACAAATGTTGGGATCCTGGAATTGCGCCAGGGTTGCGCAGCCCTTTAACCCTCACTTTCCGGTAGTCCCACACGTGCGAGGATGATGGGAAAGGCTCCAACCCTCTCAGGCATTTCTTGAGCTGTTCCTCCAGGGCAAAGACGAACGGGCAAGTCCCTGGAGCAATCCGTAGATGCAGTATCAGCCACACTTTCGGCCGGAGATGGCTCTCCATCACTAAAAAGAAATCAGAAAGGGATTAGTCACAAGGAAGTACACTTTGTTTTTAAAAGTTCCTTTCATCCAAACAGCGCTCTCGAACTTGGTCGGGAGGAGAGTCTCCCAGGGCACTGGATGAGCAATGCAGCCTTGTGAAGATAGAAAACTGCTGAGCCGCCCTGAGATAGCTGTGACTAAGAATGATGACCTTGCAAAACCGCCGTCCGCCTTAATAAAAAAATAAATAAATCCTGTGTGCCTTTTCACTCCCATTACAAGGAACTCACGAATGGTTTTGCATCATTTTCCATAAAGCAGAAGGAAAACCCCTGCTGAGGTATTTTTACTCTCGCTCTATCTCACTGTCTTGCTCTAACACCCACAGTTCTCCTGAAGATACAGTCACCGCTTATTCAAAGTTCAAGTGTAGGGGGACCTTGAGCTGTTCTGCCAAAAGCTTTCCCCTTCCCCCACCACCCCCGCCTGAATCACTGGCAGCAAACATAATGGCAAAGGGTGTCACATTCTTCTTACTGTAATTCTGTAAAGCAGCCTGGGTTATTTGCCGAGATTTCTTGTAAAGCTGGATGCAAGCAACTATGTGTGTGTGTACATGTGTGCACACCCAATTGCCAGTAAATCATCTTAAACTCGCATGTTTGGAAAATTAATGGCCTGTTTGGCTGTTTTCTCATAATTAAGAGTGGTATTCATATTGTAATTGAAGATTTATTTCTTCAAGCTTTGTTCTTCCAAGCTCTTTGTTAACAAACAACACACAAGTGTATCCCAGATAGCTGAAAGGCATGAATTGTAAGTACCCACACCCCTATATGCACGTTTTTATAATGGCTTAGACTGACGTGAGCCAGGAAATTCAGATTTTGGACTCACATGGCCTTAATTCATACCTTTGAACACACAAACTCTTCTCTCTATAGGGCTATATTTTAAAAATAGCCAGTGGGACTTAACCCCAGATTTCTGCACAGCCCGGATTATATTGGCTCTTCCGTTTTTAGCTTTATCTTTTACAGCCTTTCTTGCTCATTTTTCAAAAGATGACACTTAGAAAGAGGGATTGGGAAAGGATTAATTAGTTTTCTATAAGACCAATGTTATTTTGGAAGCACTGGAGTATTTTTTTCATTTTAATATATCTTAAGCATGTGTATGTTTTATATGTTCTTATCAACACAGTGAAAAATACTGTAATTAAGTGATCCGAGGACTCAACAGTTAAGAAATGCCAGAATAAATCACTTGCACAAGCCCGTTCACTTCTCTTACGCTTATGTACAGGGAGATGGCTTCCGCTTAGGGTCAATCCCCGTTCACTCTGGCGCTTGCCCTTATCAGCTCCCTCTGCCCTGCCTGTCCTCCTGGGTCCCTGTCACCTTGGCCAGCCAAGCCCAGTCCTCCAAAGCCCTCATCAGATCACGGCCTCTCACCCCTCTTACTCTGTTTTTCCACCCTGCTCCTAAGCTCCTGGCCCACAAAAGCCAGAGCCATCTCCCAGCTGTCCTATCAAAGTGTGGCTCTCGCTGAAGACTGGCACGTCACGGTGGAGGGAAACTGGCTGTAGATCATGCAATTATTTTGCATGAACACCAATACACCTTCTATCAGCAGGTCTCCCTGACACTTCACCTGCTGTCTGCCCAGGTCAGTAGAGGATACAAATAGTCCCGGTTTGCAGATGAAGGCAAAGGAAGGACAAAGGGGCTAAAGGCAAGAGATGAGAGAGAGTTTAAAGCCAACCTGGCAGTATAGGACGTTTGCTTGAGCTGAGCAGCCTGGACACATAGGACACCCTATGCCTGCACAGACCTGATTGTTCATGTGCAGCAAGTGGGGCTGATGTGCTGCAGGGAGCTGTGGACATCTGGTAGCCTGAGCTGTTCAACATTTGGAAATGGGAAGCTCTCTGGTTGCGTGGAGGAAAATGCGGGTCTGACTTAGGCAAAAAGCAAGAAATTAAAACTGCAAGCCGCTCTCCCCAGGCACTTTTTTCCTTGGTCATAAAGATGCACTTGTCCCCCTCCCAGCTTGCTTTGAATGTTCATTTGGCCCTTAGGCCCAGGAAAGGAAGAAGACAACTGGGTCCCTGACAAAGAGTGGGTCTTTCTTCTAGGAAACAAACCTGAAATGTTTTGACTGAAGTGGGAAGCAGTAGTCAAAGCTATGCCACCCCTGCATGCGAAAGGGCCTTTCTCACCACGCAGTTTCCCAGAGCCTTCCTTAGCTGAAGCTGGGCCAGAAGCGAGCAAGGCACCACAGACAGGACCATGGCTCCGTAGCTGAACTTGGTGGGACTTGTCTGGAAAGCAGCTTAATTCTGGTCTCTTCTTCTGTATTTTCTTTTTTAACTCAGTGACCAGCCAGTTTAAAAAATGCATTACCAAGGCTCACCAAAAATGGGCTGCTGTGTTATGCCCCTCCCTATGCTGCCTGGGCAGATCCTGCATTGCTAAATTTGTCCAGAAATGTGATTCTGAGAAAAGCCAGGGGAGTAGCAGCATCTCGAGCAGAGCGCTGGCTTACAGCGATGTGAAACAGGGAGCAAAAGGACTGTCACCTGCATCTTGAGACCTCCAGGGAAAGCATAGTTTCTGAATTTTTTTGTGAGTAAACAGGATTGCCTCAGAGAGACAGCTGACTCCATCTTCGGTTTCCCGTGCAACACCTGCAGCTCCACACATTTGGCTAAAGTTTGGGTCAAAAAAAGGGTAACATTAATATAATCAAAAATAATGTAATGAATTTAACTGAGTGAATGGTTTCTAAACAGCCTAAGGTCTTTTGGCCTGTGGACTGCTGGGATTCTGGACCTGAAACTTGTCAGTCTTTTCCAGAAATGCCAGCAAGCGTTAGAAAGGATTTTGAGTATATCCTCACCGACACCTTGATTGACCCTGTGTTCCCAGGGAGCCTAGAAAGCCTTTCACCCACATGGAGACATTTCCAGTGCCCTCAAAAGATGTGCTTTAGGGCTTCGGCTGTGGTTCCCTCCCTCTCCCCTGTTTCCCATTGAGGAGAATGAGACCCGTGCTGAAGACCACAGTCCTGGCATTGCCCAGTGTACAGCTGAACATAAAGAGCATGCAGGATTCACACCCTGAAAAGAAACATCTCCAAATCATATCCTGAGTATTCCCTTAACTCTGTATCATCTTACTTATTTCGTCCAGTTCCTTAAGACACATTTTTATTCCCAGCTTTGCTCACGCCATCTCCCAGAGCTCTGTTGGTTCCTCTCCATAGATCTGTTCCTTAGTTTACATCTCTCAGTACAGATCTTCTCTGTGGCTGAAAGAATGACCCCTCCCCCATAACCCCATACCTTCTCATAAATGTTTGAAAAACCCCTGACAATCAAGAGTAGCTTGTTAGTTATTCTCACCGCATCGGCAGGTAAATCAGCCTGGATGAACGAGCAGCTTTCTGCCCTCACGCTGATGGAGGCACAGCCTCTCCTCCACTGCCGCCAGCAGTCTCCAAGAGTACAGAATAACAAAACAAGTACCTCTAAAAAGCTTAGGAAATGAGACACTCTGTGTAAATTCAGGTAAAAAGTTTCTTTACATTAGTTGCTTTGTGTGGTCAGGAACACCAATGGGGTAGAGAAGCTGTGGAAGCCGTTTTCTTGCCTTTCGGCAGAGGCCGCATCAATTGGCTGGGTTTAATATAGTACCACTTATGACAAATATATGCAAAACTGCTGCGAGCAGTAGAAAATTGCTTGCCGCGTGGACAGATTTTACACAGAATAAGCCATGTGGTTTGGATGCTGATTCAGGGTACTGGATGAGAGGAGGAGAGGCTGAGAGTTTTGTAGCGTGCATGTGTGTGTCCATACCCAGTACCTCTCTCTACAAAGCCCACACTATAAGCTGTATCATTTCAAACTGAAGAAACTCAAGAAAATATTGTCAGAAGCAACTGGTGTGTGCAGGAAATAACAGATTTAAACCCCCAAGTCTCTTTTTTATTCTTTACTTCTAGCCACTCAAGTTTCAGTTGTTTCAAAGGACTTTCCTAAAAGAAAGAAAGAAAAAAAACCCTAAAAAAAGCCTGAGCAGCAATTTGAGCTTATGCTTTGTGTAGAAGTCTCAAGCTTGAGCTTGTGAAAGCATTTTGCTTTATCTTTAATTCAAGACACAAGCTGCTCAGTTCACTAACACAGCTCAGAGCCTACAAGTTATCACATGGTTTGCTCCTGTAACCCAGTCTGCTGAAGGATCCATCCCACTGAGCTATTTTTATTATCCTGGGGTTTTGTTTATCTCTCGGTAGATGAGCTTTTTTAAACTCATTGATACACTTTTGGGGTATTAGCCATTGGGATGCTGAGTGCACAGGTACTCTGAAAGATGTGCAGTATTAGGTTACACAATAGCTCTGACGTGATTTTGACTTTTGGGTCTGATTGTTAAAAAAAAAAAAAGAAGAAGAAGAAGAAGAAAAAGCAGCAATTGACTACATTTCATTAAAGCTTTCCATCCAGCAAACAGGCCAGAAGAATTTCTTAATCCTGTATGTTTCATTTTAGGACCTTATGTGTAATATCAAACAGATTAAATGAATTGCATCACTCCCTGATTCAGCACATGCAGACCCTTGCTGTTGAAGTTTCCCAGTCAATCCATCCTCTTCCCCCCAGACATAAATAAAGTCAGGAGTGGAAGATTCCCTTCAAGGAAATTTATCTCTTTGACAGTCAAACAGGTGGCGAAGTTAATGTGAAGTCTCAAGAGAACTTGGTTGGTAAGAATGGCCCTGCAATAACTAACCGCAATGATTTACAAGGGACTAAATTGCCAGATTAGGCCTTGATAATTTTTCAACTCTTGACTTCATTATTACCTTGTGGATCTGGATCTTACATCACCTCTAGGAATGCCTGGGATCAAATTAAAGTGGAAACACCTGGTTGAAAGTCAGTTCAAAATACAGATTTAAGAACTAGGGAGCTATTTTTGTGTGCTGGATCTGCTTTTCATGCATGGTAGACAGCTATAAAATTCTGTTTCTCTGCGTTTGAGCTTTGTTTTCAAATGCCAGTTTGCCTTGCGTGTGCGCTTGTTAATAACCACTGCTCTTTGCAAGCACACTCACTGCTTAGACATCTACAGATCTGACACGTGAAGCAGATTTACTAGTTAAATGAAGTGTCCAAGTGAGGCAAACTGCGAACGCAAAGACTTAGACCTGGATGAAAATCTGTGGTTTGATCTAAACCAGCGTGACTATCTAGGGAAGAAGGCAGAGGTACTCATGCAGCAAGGCTTTGCAAAGACGCGAGATGATCCAGTAGTTAAAATGACATGCAAACCATTTTTTTTTAGTAACATATAAGATCCAAATAAAAATTTTTACCAGGAATTTGTAGCCTGAAAAATCCAGTGGAATGCTCAGAGGCACAGTGGGCAGTGACTTAATGACTGGAGACACAATACCACTACCCAGCGCTGTTTGAGGAGGGTCTCCTGCAAGTCTTTATGCCTTCCTCCCCTTTGCATCTCAGTTGTCCTTCTTCAGCTCTTCTGCTTGGCTGGGGAGCTGCAGCCTGAACTCACGGCTGGGTTACCATGAGCCAGGGACTTCAGCACTGGCACAGGACAGGCAAAGCTGTACAACAGAATGGCAGCAGGACCCTTTCACAGGACTCCAGGTGGAAAGTCAGTGATTTGTCTAGTCCAGACTGCTGCCAGGCCATCTACTGAGAAGACAGCTATTTATAGAGTAAAAGAGAAATCCTTTGGGTTTGTTCTGCTGCTGCTGGCACACAAGTAGTGGCTGTGTCAACAGAGAAAGCCTCCACCTCCCAGTGAGTCCCACTAATTTTAAAGGGAGCCTGCCTGGATGGCTTCAAGTGACGGATCTGGCCTAACAACCTTGATCCTTGAAAAGTAAGCAGTTCAACCAAGGTTGCCATGGGGATTGGCTTACCTTGATCTGGAGCCATTCCTTGAGGATACTGCTGTGCATGGCTGATAGCACCAGTGGGCACAGCATGCCATTCAGAGACCAGAGTACTGGCAAGGCCGGGAAGGGCTTGTCTCTATGTTTCAGCAATCGATGCATTGCTTTGTCCTTTTTAAGGGATGAGGTTCTCCCGTACGTGGTGCCTTTCTGTTTGAAAAACCTGCACTTGTAATTGGCTCCTACCTGGGGAGAATTCAAAGGTGCTTGACAGAAAACAGCTGCCCACGGGGGCAATGGAGCTACCTGCAGCCACTGCTCTCCCTGAGGGGTCAGAGTTCCTAACCAGCTATGTACACTCCTGTTCACGCACACATATTCTCACACCCTCTTTTTCTGCCAGGTGAAATGGGTGTTAGGATAGGTGCTCTCTGCCTACGGTCTTGTGTTGTATTTTTCTGGGGCTACAGATGCTTTCGTAGGACTGTAGGTGGACAATGCAGCACAACAGCTCAAGGGGCAACTTCTCCAGCCCAGAAGGCTGGGCTAGAAAAAACCACTCCCATGCATGGGCCAGCCTGCAAGTGGTAACTACCTCTCCCATTTCGCTGTGGGCACTTGCAACTTCCTGGTGTAGGCTGGGAGAGAAGAAAAAGCACAGAGATGATGGTAAATAACTTCCCTTTTCCCCTCGTGAAAATGACGTGACTGATGGGGAGCTCTCTCATTGCTCACGCGGTTCGGTTCCTGGCCCTGCTGGGGCCAGACCCGTCACCCCCAGCAGGGAGAAGAGGGGAGGATGCAGCACCTCAGCAGGTGAGAAACCTCAGGGTCCTGACCATGACACTGGAATTGTCTTCAGGGAGTGGGACTCAAGGAAAAACTCCAGACAGTGACAGAACAGGAAGTTACAGCAGCTGTAGGAGCTGCGGTTAATGAATTTCCCAGTGGGGCTTTAGCTTTTGCTCTGCCTTGCTCCCTCTGGCCCAGAGTGCCGTATTAGTTTCTCCGCTTCCCAGCCATCCCGGTCCCACAAGCTGTTTCGTGTAAGAATTTTCAAGGCAGCAGATTGTGTTATGAGTCCCCAGCGAGAGAATAATTTTAGGTCCAATTCCAAATATTTAGTAACAAAGGCTCAGCTTCCCAAGGTGAATCCCAGGAACACTGACAGCATCTCCACATCTGATCATTCAAGCATCAGGAGGAAGGCAAAAATGAAAACACGCGTTTTTTGAGAAAACAAGAAACTTGGATCCCACACGAGCTTAAGGGTTGTGGAATTTCACGTGCAGTTTTGCCCCTTCAGTAAAAAGGGGCTACCTTGGCTGACCTGACCGCTCTTATTAGGTGCTCTGTGTCTTCAGAGGACAACCTTCACTGGGGACTTCAAATATTTATAATACCAAAAGGCCAGAGAAAGTTAAAAGCTGCTTGTTGGAGACTCTGGGAACACTTACTTCCAAGTCTCTTGTACTTGCTAATTTCAGCTAAAATCTTGCATCTCTTCCAGGAATGGAGAACTTGGGCACAACATTTCTTCCAGTCCCTGTCCCAGTCCCAGCCCCAACCTGAGTTGGACAGTGGCTTGGTGAAAGTTACTACTGCTCTCTTTCAGTAAAGGAGAAATGACTTACTTCCTTGAGAAAACACCATCTCACCAACTGCTGTGGCTCAGAAATGCTCTGCCTATAAATAAGGATTCCATATTAAAATATAGTTCAAATTATTTTTAAAAACTTACTTCCAAAGCTTATAACCTCTGCATAGACCTGGCATTACTGCAGAGAACTTAGATTACTCCCCCATCTAGTAAGGACAATTACACACCTTCTAATTGCGTCATTTCTTCTAGTTTGCTATACAAAATAAAGATGTGAAAGAATGCTAGACCAGACTGAACTATTGCTTGAACAACCTGCATTTTCAGAACCATCCTAGCATTCCTCAGAAATTCCCAGTTTAGCCCTGGGACTAACAAAAAGTACCTTATTTTGCACGTGCTAACAGATGATGTATTATGTGAGTCACATGTCAGTTTTAAATGTCAAAATTCTTAGTTAAACAACCAGAGAAGTGGCCACTTCTGTAAGTTCAGAAATAAAATATAGAGAATAATTGTTTAAATGATTTTTATTTTGAGTCACTGCAACAGAGAAAAGCTGGCATTTCTTATCAGGTTGTTTGGATTGTAGATACGAGTGAGAGAAGAGAAAATCCATGTATCGGTGTTTTTGCTGGACTGTTCTAGCTTATGATCCCTCCACTGGAAGCATTGGTCTCATCTGCCTTGCGCTTATTTCCCACCACTCTGAGCACTTGCTGGACAAGGAGCTGGCAATCCTCAGCATTTCAAGCATCGCAGTTCACAGGCAAGCCCTGGGAAAGCAGAGGCCTTGAGGAAACACTGGTCCCTTGGAGCCATATCTGCATTAGGGCTCCCACTGTTGCTACCAGAAGCAAGGTTGAACTAGTAGGAGTAAAAAGACAAGAACTGGTGATGACACCTCTGTGCAGACACTCATAAAATAAGGAGCACTGATGCTAGCTTGATTTGGGGATATTTGGGAGACCTTAATTCCACCCTCTCCTCCGATCCTGCTGTTGACATGAAGCTCCTCACCGTATATGCCAGAGGTTTAACTAGCCAGGATGTTCCTTCTAAAACAGTTGGAAAGGTCAATATTCCTGGCTCTCAGAGTGGCAAGAAAACCTAACATCTTAATCACCCTGACACATTTCCACCTGCCCATTAACTACTGACCTATGTAAAGACCTAAATTGTATTGAGTAAGGTTTGTTCACAACAGTGGATCAAAACGTTCTTGCCTGTTAAGAAAACAGAGCAAATTTCAGCTAACTTTGCTTATCTGTAGCTTAAGTGGATGCATCCCAATGAAAGTTTGTAATTATGTTCTAAGGGCTTGTTTAGACGTGACAGTCAATGTAGATGAGAGCATGACAGGCATTCAAAACGCGCTGGCTAGTCATGAATAAGTCCCAGAGCACAGAACTTCTTACTCCAGAGCATTGTTCTTGTTTAAGTTGGGCTGAATCAGTTTATGCTTATTGCAAAATACAAGGGTACACACAGACATGCAAAAACACAGGCACACACTCACACGTAGTTATTCCAGAATAACTTCTGAGCAGGGATGTGTGTAGACGAGCCCTAGTAGATTTGCTCAAGAGTATGGCTGCCTGCAGCTGCAATGAGAAGGGAGGGCTGGATGTCAGCACACGAGCGGGATGCTGTGCACGCACACACTCTGCAACAGAAGCTGCTAGCGCAGGGTATGGAGGGGAGATCCCTAGAGCCATCGTAGAACCCCATTCTTCCTCTCCCACTAAAAATCTGACCCTGGATACAGCTACTAGCTTTCCCAATGGCTCAGCTCTAGCTGTTCCCTATGTCTTACTGCCACAGCAGCTTTTACTAATAATTGGATTAGGAAAGAAAGGCTCCAGTTATCCCAGTGCCATAGACACAGGCCCAGGCACATTGTTTGCCAGATTGCTTTCAATCACAACAGGATAACATTTTGAAGGGTCAGCCTGTATGGACAGGGATGTGTTTAAAGTTTCATTTTTTTCAAAATACATTGCAACTTCTTGGCTAAGAGCTACAATTGCCCTGCTTAGGAAGAGGGAAACAAACATCCCGCCAATTTAACTTATGCACAAACACATACACACACACAAACACTTGATCCTGACTTCTGCACATCCATCATTTAGCTCAAAAGGTTTTTTTTGTGGAAGAAATGAATTGTTTGTGTATTGTCAGCATTAAGCAGATAGATAAGTATGTAAGCTGGAATGTTATTTCTAAAGTTACTTTAAATATTTGGGTTGTCCACTTAAACTATGTTTAAATAAAGTTAGTATGAATTTCTTCATTTCTTTGATGGCACGATAAAGCCATACTTTCTGTCATTAAGTATATCACAATTTATTGGTCAGGCTGAAACATGACAGGCTAATTAGGATACGAAGTTTTGGGGTTTTATGTAACTACATTTCTAACTTTGTCAGGGACCATCCCTAGACTTCCCAGCTTTTTTTGCAAGGGAGGGGAGCAGCTGTGTGACTAAACACCTGTAATTTAGGGTTAGAAGATTCCTGACAAAGTAAGCCTTAAATCAGGTGCCCTCATCAACCAGTTCTGCCTATACCACTGTTTCGGGGGCTGTTAGAAGACCATATCTCTGTGATAGACAGTTTTATTTCCTGTTTGTGGGATATGAACTTGGCAGCAATGGAGCAGAGCCCCAAAGCTTCTGTACTTGGAAAACTTGGGTTTAAAGCATTAATGGACAGAAACAGACTCTGAGGCTATGTACTAACCAGATTACCACTTGTGTTACGATCATCTGGTTTTGTTGAACAGATACTTAGGACTTGTCTACTCAGAGACACAGAGAAAAATTAGGAATCAAACTCAGAGGTCAATTTAATGCTCTTATATGCATTAAACTCTTGTGCAGATGCACGCTTTTAGAACCATAGTGGTCCGTAACTTAATCCTTTAATTTGTATGCGTTTGCTACACAGCTTTGATTCCTCTGAATTTTCCCAAGTTGCTCCTGAAGACAAGGCTCATCAAAGTTTTTCTACACTCAAGTTGCAACAGGCTATGATGGTGTTTGAATGTAAAGAATAACACTTGCTTCTGAACTATTTAATCATTACAAAGCAAAAGGGTATTGTTCCCGATTAGCTTACCTCACTTAGAGGTCTTCTGTACAAGTCATTATGATGTAAGCTAAAGCATGCACTTACTGTGTGTTAACAACTCTACATACACCACCCGAACAGGCCTAACGGGGTGTGGGGGAAAGAACAATTTATACTCTATTAGACATGTAGCATAGGTTCACCAAGCTGCAACTACATTAATACATAAAATAACCCAACAAGTACACAGTACAGGAAACCACTAACACCAAAAGCAAAGATACTTTAAGCACAAACTTGTCTTATCGCACTCCAATTACTTGATTGGTGCACCCAGTTTAGAAACCTGGCAACCCCAGATTCCTTTTAACAACTAGGGAATGGAAGAGAAGGAAGACTCACTTTGAGAACAGCTTAGATTTTACAGAGATAAGTTTGTTCCCCCAGATACCTCTGTTACATGGGACAGAGGGAAAATCTAGGTTTAGAAGCTCCTATTTAGCTATATAAAGTTAATGAGATTAATCCAGACTCTACTACCCATTGGGACTGTCCATATAGGAAGTTGGTATTAGGAGATGTGAATTCGGATTACTCTATATTTCCTTCCTATGCAGTGGAGCTTTTAAGAGACGCTAATTCACCTTCATAGCACGTCTACTAACCAGAAACCAGGCTCCTCTTTTTATTAAAGAATCACACAATGGCTGAGGTTGGAAGGGACCTCTGGAGGTCATCTGGTCCAACCCCCCTGCTCAAGCAGGGACACCCAGAGCAGGCTGCCCAGGACTGTGTCCAGATGGCTTTTGAGTATCTCCAAGGATGGAGACTCCACAGCCTCCCTGGGCAACCTGTGCCAGTGCTTGGTCACCCTCACAGGGAAAAAGTGTTTCCTGATGTTCAGAGGGAACCTCCTGTGCTTCAGTTTGTGACCATTGTCTCTGGTCCTGTCACTGGGCACCACTGGGAAGAGCCTGGCTCTGAAAAACTGTGTACACATTTACTTGGGAACTACAGACAGACTCTCGAGGTGTAAGGCCAGGAGTAAGCTACCACAAGGTAAGCCTGACTGTGAACACACTTCTGATATGCCAGTTATATTGCAGCAACTGCCTGCACACATATACTTACCACGGGGTAAACATGAGGAATTTTATTCCTCAGAGAGGAAAAAGTTCTCACACCTTCTGAGCTCTGGTTTAAACAAAACACATGTAAACCCTTAAGGTACCATTCCTCTGACCAAGCACAGATTATAATGTCTGAACTAGTCATCCAGACATCTTCTGCAGCGAGGAAGCAGCCAGCTCCTGTGTTGTGGAAGTATCTACTCATCAGATAGGAACACAACTAAAACTCACCAAAAAACCCCCAAGTCTGTAAATCAGGAAGCACCTATTTCTCTCCAGTGACTGTTAACCCTAGAGCACCACCCTAGATGCATCAAGGGTGCAATTTGTTCTATGTACTGGGAAGTACAGTGCTACAGAATGCTCTTCAAACACTTTGTTTACATGACTCTAAGCTTAGCACCATTAAGATAGGAGCTTTCTGAGAAAACTTTCATCAGCTGCCTATCGCATCTGGTTGTTACAGCAAGACAAAGACAGGAACATACCAAGAGGTGCACCCACGTTGGCTCATCTGGGTTTAACAGTAAACTTTTCTGGCATCGTCCTACAGAATGAAGGAAAACATTCCTACACCAAGTTCCTAGTTTAAAGTATGAATTTAAATCTTAACTGAGCTATTTAAGCTACACTGGCTTTGTGTTGAAATAATGCAGTCTATCAGTTAGCCACAACTCTGAAGAGACACAGTAATTCTCATAGTTTCTGATCATAGTATTAAAGGAAACTCTCAGCATCACATGGTATTTGCAGCAGTTTAAGGTAAACTAAACAGGGGAAACCCCAGTTCCCATTCCATCCTCAGTCACAAGTCTTCTCTTCCTGCTTTGTAGGAATCACCCATGCAACTGGGAAGCCACCAAGCCAACAGAAAACCATCTTGGGCAGGTGACCAACTTCATGTGCTATTTTTTTTTTTTAAGGTGTGACTAGAGGTGACAGAAGTTTCAGGATTGTTTCTAAACCTGCTCCTCTGTATCAAGAAAAACTAACACTTGGAATTTGTTTCTCTGGAGCCTTAAACTGAATTTAAGCTCAGTCTCCCACTCTGCAAGACAAGCACTATCCATTTTGTTAAGTTTGGAGCCATAGCTGTCTCCAGGGATGTTGTGTGCAATAACTTTTGTATTACTTGACAAACTAGAATAATATAAAATCAGCCTCAAGGATCCTCCCCACAAGCACTTAAGCAATTCTCACCAGATCTACAAGGTATCTGGTATCCCCTTTCTCTATATGTATCTAATTGACTTTTGAATAGGAGATTAAAAGTTAAGGGTCTGTGAGCATGTTTCTAAAACTTGTTGAGAGTGCACCAGTCACAAGCCACCCCTCAGCCACACAGTTCAAGAACTGAGATAGACCATGATATTTCTGGAATGGTAGTAAATTCAGAGAAACCAGGATGACAACATATTCAATAATTGAAGTAGAACTCTACAAGTCCCGAAACTTGCTTTTCGAAGTAAGCCTGTAACCATTGTAAATTGGCATGATGCTTTATGGAAACTTGGTATTACTGGTCAGCTTCTTATTTTTCCTTTTCTGTCAGGGTAGTAAGTGTCTTGAGTATCAGTATATCAAACTTTCAAAGTTGCTTCTTAGTCCAAGACAGCAATACAGATTGAGACATCTTAGAAAAACAAATGTGCATTAAAATGATGCTATGTAATAGAATGAAATTTGCTGTACTTGCTCTTAGTGACTTTGCTGTAAGAACATGGGCGCTAATGACTTCCCCGGAGCCAAATTAAGAGGCTTTTTCAAAGAGCATGGAATTTGGAGTAAGGGGTAAACAGTTTCTTCTACTTTAATTTCTAAACAGGCTTAGTTAACAACACTGTTCTCCATACAGACACCAATTTTTATTTTATATGTATGCTATATATATATATGTGCAGTAATAACTACAGCTGTACTGAAACTACATTTACTTTTTAATTCACTAAAACTGTGTCCACACCAGGTCATTTTTAGGTAGATCAAAATGAAACTCCATAGAAAACCAAAATGAATATTCTTTAAAAGCTCTTTGACCAGTTACTTCATCAATGAGTTTAGAAATGACAGAAAACTGTCAGCTCCTACAGCCTAATTTCACAGTACTTACTGATAGACTTAAGAGATTACACTGTAAACCATGTAGCTGACAAAGTGGATACAGGAATTGAGCAATAAGTATTTGAACTGTGTTGATACTAAAGAGCTATGGAACAGGCACAAGTAGTTTGCATTAGTTTAGTCTTTAAAGGAAGCATTCCAATCACTGTTTTAAGGAAAAGGTGGCTCACTTTAATAACCACAGGCATTGGTCACTATTTAACAAGACATTCTAAAAAAGTAATCACAATTTGCCCAATAGTTTACAGGTGGATGGTATACATTAAGATACAGAGGTAGAAGTTCACTTTTACAATGCTTCACTAAT
The DNA here is from genome assembly GCF_000737465.1 of Haliaeetus leucocephalus. Taxonomy (NCBI): domain Eukaryota; kingdom Metazoa; phylum Chordata; class Aves; order Accipitriformes; family Accipitridae; genus Haliaeetus; species Haliaeetus leucocephalus. The sequence continues at coordinate 5,508,136 of NW_010972942.1, forward strand.
ACAGATTACCAAATTCAAGGCACAAAATTGTTCGCTTTACAAAAAATACTGTAAAAGTGTCATCTGCTGTTCTACAATGTGAGTACAACTCAAAAAGAAATCTTTACACCCTTCCATATTCTGCATGTAGAGTTGCATCAGGCATTATTCTATTTTTCCTTTGCTAATAATTGGCATATGACCAGCACTTACATAAACAGTTTGTATCTCAGCTGAGTTGCTTTGTCTTGTAGGCACAAGTCCAGTTACAGAAATTTAATACAACAGCTTCCTCATGGGGGTAGGAGAACTCTGTCGGAAGTAAGAATGAGGAGGAAGAAAAGAAACATAGTCCGCAACAGCAGATTGGACTCTGACGTATAGAGGGAAAGAGAACAGATCATATTTCAAATCAAGTGACTTGAAAAAAGTCAGTTTAAATCATTGACCGCATTCCTAGAAAACCAGATGCCCAGTACAAATTTGCTCTGAGAGTATTTGAGACATTCACTTGCCTTTGAATTGGCAGAGATTTACAAATTTTTTTATCTTTGTTTAAATAGAACACACACAGTTGCTACAAAAGAGAATTACACCACAATTTGGCCATGTGTCCTTTAGAGAGCTTGGGTGAACAAGTGAAGCGATGCATTCAGAAACTGTCCTTGAATTTGCTAAAAGGCCATGAGCAGTAGCTTAAATCTCAAGATTTTCCCCCCTCCCCTTTCCCAAGTAACATAGGGAAAGACAAACAATTTCTGAAACATCGCATCTTCTAGTTGGAGACAGCTCTTACAAGCCTTGGCAGGCTGAGGAAGAGATATCAGACAGTGCATCCCTACAACAAGTAGTATGACTAGTTTACTGTACATACAGTGATATTCTAAAGGACAATGGTGGCAGCTACATTGTAAATTCACTTTGCTTACCTATCACATTTTCCAAGTACCCTAGTCAGTTTTATTTACAGTATATAAAAATCCATTGATTTTTAGAGTTCAATACACAAGTTTAGGACCCAAGAGAATGCCACAATAAGATGTTGACATTTGCATCTGTCAGATGCAAGTGCACTTCGCAATTCAGTCATGTAACATTATTGTAATCACCTATAAATGTTAGTCCATCCAGAACAGTGTTAAATTCCATTTTTTGCTTCATTGTTGTTTGTAGCCTGTTTCCTTTGAGCAATGAAAGGGTACATACACTTGTCTGCTCCCAAAAATCGGTACATGCATACAACTGCTTCAAAGGGCAGAATACTGTGAAAAAGAGTTTATAAAATTGTTAGAAGACAGCATAAAACAAAACCTCTGCTTACACTATGTACTTAGTCTCCTTAAAAGCCACATAATAGCTATTGGAGAGGCTTCTTAAGAGTCTTAAAGGATTTTATTTCACAGGGATACTTACAGAAAGAATTGAAATTCTAGAGTCCCAACCACACAGGCAAGCAGAAAGGAAGAAAAGGCTACTTATTCACATGCCTCCAAACTTAGACCAGATTTTCTGCTGCTTCTTTACAAGCAGTGTGATAGCTTGTTTTAAAGAGGTGGGGGTGGCAAGGGCATCACAGAAGGCCTACTAAAAGTAAAGCATCTCTGCAAAGCCACATCAGCAGAGGTCATCAGACATTTAAGATATTCTTTACTGTGGGATTAGTGTTAGTTAATGCCATTCTTTGATCACCAGATGTCTAACAACCTTGACTTATATTCTAAACTTAATCATCCATCCTCAAAAAGAAAGGCCTGAAGTAAAGAGAGCAATTTCCTTTTTCCTCCTCCAGTTAAAATTCCAAGAGGTGACTATGTGAAGGATACCTGGCTACAGACCCTCCCCTCCTTCCCACATCCACAAAATACTACTTTTATTTCAAGTGTAGTACTGAGAGGCTCTAGTGAAGGACTAAGATGGGATTTCCTCAGCCCCTGGAAATAGGGACAGACACTCATTCAGTGGAAAGCAGCACACAGAATCTAGCCATTACAAGTAATGACCACTGAAGCACTGAGAAGTAGATGTCACTGGTACAGGTGTCCTCACTGCCAGTAGTACTGCTTGTGCAGTAGCAACTGGAGGGCCTTTGATCTAAGTGCTGCTGCCTGGGGCATGGATTATGCAGAAGCTTTGATCTCCCTGTTGGAAGCTAAAGTGTTGAGCCAAGACAACCCAAAGGGCCTTTGATGTGACTGTTGCTGCATAAGGCACCGCTTGTGCAGAGAGTGCTTCTGGTTGAAGAAGCTACTTCTTAAAGATGCTGACAGTGGCCTTGATTTATTGGCAGAAGAGACACACACACACATACTCTCTTCCAGGAAAGAGGTAAGCGGTGAAGGCTTCTCTAGTCTTTGGTGAGCCTGCCCACCATGAGAGACCCGAGTCAGAGGAGAACCACTGCCTTGCAAGTGGAAAAAAAAAAAAATCACCAGGGTTCTCAGTTTCAACCATCCCTTGCAGAAGGAAAGTTAAGACAACACTGTATTTTAAGGTTCCTCCTACACACTACATATCTAAAACAAAAACACAGACAGCTGTGAAGCTGTTCTCTGTAAACTAGAATGCAAGTGATGTTGCATCAGCGGAATTGAGCCAACTCCTGTATTACCCTGCATCATTGAAATGTCAGCCTGGTTACAGATTAGACAGAGTTCCCATCCAAAAACTGTAGTGTGTTAGCCAGAACAAAGGAGGTAATTCCTTTAAATAGTCCTTCCTCCAAACTTAGACTCTGAAAATTCATTCTGAATGTCCAGATTTTCAGTTTATTTACCCTATCTGTGCAAGTCCTAGAGAATCTGCAGGCAGGGCCTCCTACACACTGGTTCTAGAGAACTAGAGGTTCCTTTGCTGGAAGCTGCCTCATACCCCATTCCCAAGGAGGAACCCAAACAATGGAAATAAAAGTCTGTTGAAGATAAAATAGGAATCTAAGGAGGACGGAAGATACCAGAAGGGTAAAACAAGGATGCATAATACATGGGATCTCAGTTTTATGGATCTTCCCAAGCAATCAACCTATACTCATGCAAGCCAAGAAAGAGACTTATGAATTCTAACAAAATAGCACCCATGGCCTGTGTGGGTGGGAAGTTGTTTATATCTAGAAAACAGACATGCTCATGTATTTTACTAGCATTCTGTAGACTGTATTGCCAATGAACTGGCACTTCAGCTCTTACCTTTTCATGAAGGTGACCATATACATGAGGCGAGGTGTACAGATCATTGGCTGGTCTGTAAGGATAGCTCTCATAGCCTGCTTCACACAGTATTCTGGTTTCAAGGGTGGAAGGAAAGGCTCAATTTCTTTCCTGAAATATTTAAGATAGATTAGTAAGATACATAAAGGACCACAGACCTCAATGAAGAGTTCATTAACTCACTTTCTTTGGAGTGCCTCAGCAGGGACAAAAATGTCACTTTTTTTTATATTCACTGTTAAGTTACAAAGACTATAGCTCAAAACTTGAATTGCCTAAGTAGAAAAGGACAGAAGACACAGTAAATTCAGAAAGTCTCTTCTCCGAGTCTAATGCTAACATATATTAAAGCAGATACAATACTTATTTTAATATTTTTATAGTAACAGTTTAGTTACCTTCAAGTACTTTTATGACAGTGCAAACACAAAGCAGAAGGAGAATTTTACTCACCTGATCCTGCACCCTCTAAACATTCCTGTATCTACAAGATAAGGGCAGACTAAAGTTGTTTTGATTCCATCCTTTTCAGCAGCCTTCAATTCATGGCTCAAAGACTCATGGAAACCTACAGCTCCAAATTTGCTGGCGCAATAATCCTGTGTTGGCAATGAACAAAGAAAAAAAGGCAACTGAAAAAGGACAGATATGAATCATGTTCAAAACCAAAGCACGTCTGAGGTGAGCCTGCACAGATTTTCAAAGCAGTAACAAAAGACACCCACTGAATAGAGCATCACATCAACTCATTTATCACTTTACTTCTAAGGCAATTAGTACAGAATCATGAAAGCAGGAAAGCTGAATGTAGGAGGATATTACCTTGGATTCAAGTCTTTGAATCAGGCAGGCTCACATGGCAAGTTACTCCAATTACCAGTTTGCTTAATAATAAATGTTACAACAAAGGAATGAGATACCCAATACTACCTTGGGTCAGATTTGAAAAAGCTTGGAGAGTTGGCAGGGCATAGGTGTAAAAATACTAAATGCTTTATTTTTAAGGTTAGTTTCAATAGAAGATATAATGGAGATTTGAGTGCATTATTTAATTTGCAGAAAAGGATATAGCTTGTAGCTCTCATAAAAATACTAAGTTCAGCAACATTAAAAAATAATTGCACAGATAGTAGTAGCATTAGAGTTTTCCATTGGATGTGTCCACATCTGCTGGTGGTCACACCCACAGTCTAGGAAATTCTTTGTAGTTTTCTCAAGACAGTAAATACTGTAAAAGCCTGAAGTTACACCAGCTTCATCCATTTCTGTTATGAAACACTGCAGCTTAAGGTCTTGGACTGAGCCTTACATATATGCAAAGCAGCCTATGCTTATGGGGTAATATGACCATTATTCCATTAGACACATTAATTCATTTTCACTAACTCAATGCTTTTTGTTCACACTTGCATTTGTGCTAACGACCCAAAAAGCAAGATAACAGGCTCTAATTCTAACCTAGTTTTATGTACCAAATAAGTCCCACAAACTGATGTTCTCAAACAGCTGCTAGCAACTAGACAAGCTAACACTTATAACTGAGAGCCTAGTAAAGCAGGTGAGCCATATATTCTGGAAGGAAAGCTGGCAGCCATTTCCTCACAGAAACAGGAAACATTACTTTTGAAAATCCTTGCCTTTGGCTTCAAGCTTAGCACTGAAGATCTTGACAGGAGTAGGTAGGTGGCCACTTTTCAGGTTCCTAAATTTATCAGGTAATTCAAAGATCACTTAGCATTCTGAAATCCTTAGCCATCCTAGGCTTTCACTGTAAGTGGCAAGTCCACCTGCCAAGTAGGTGAATACGGTGGCTGCCCAAGTTCCGTGGATCCCACTCCCAGGGAGCCATGTGTTGATATGGTACTCGACACCATAGCTTCCAAGTATCTCTGAAGATTTGACTTTATTTTCTCTAGCTGATAATACAAAACAAACTTATCCTAAGCAAGAAGTGCCAAATTTGTTGTTATAGTCTAACAAACCTCCACTCCAGCAGTACTGAACAGTCCCAAGGAACTTGCAACTGTCACGATGTGTCCATGATTCATTTCCAGCATCTTGGGAAGGAATGCCTTAGTGGTCTACAAAGTGGAAAAAAAACCAACCCAAAATAAAAAACCACACCACAAACATAGTATATTAGTGCTAAGTGTTCAAAACCTCTCAGTTTATTATCAAGAATTTAGAAGCACGGTCACTGTACAGGTTTTGAACTTCTGAGTTTGTCAAAAATGCCAACAGAAAATCTACAGCTTGTTTGTGAATTCAGACAGCAAGGCAGCAAGGATTATATCTCCAGAAATCCTAAGGTTAAAGGATCAATTGAGCTCAGACATGTTTATTTTTCGGCAAGAGACTAGTTATCAGAAAGAGATAATTTGACCCTAAAATGGAAGTCACTTTTTTTAAAGAGAGAAAAAGGAATGCAAAGTGTTTAATTACACCATCCAGCACATCTGTGTTAAGACCAGTGCCGATTATCAGTTCTAATTATTGACAGTGTGTTTTGTAAGTTAGATATGGCTAGTTTTATCCAATTAACTTACCATCATGGCCATTTTACATTAAAAGAAATATTAGATGCAGAGCTTTTGCTGATGTTACTTTTTACATCTAATAAACATCTGCTAGTCTAAACTACTTTCCATCTTTATTAGTATCCATAAGCATTGCTTGAACTAAAAAGACAAGATATAAATTTCTATTATCAATTCCTTCTCAAAATAAAGCAAAATAAAACAAAAGCAAGTCTCAAGATGAAACTTTGATTTTAACCTCCAGTTTTTATGTTTTGATTATAACAAAGTTTGTTTCTGTTTAAAAACCCAAGTCAGAGTTAACACCTTTAAAAAATTAAATTTTAAGGAATAAATTGAAGGCATTTGCTAGAAGATCACCCCTGCTAGAATACCTACCTTTGCCATATCTGTTTTCTGAAGCTGACTCAACACTTTCCTTTTTTAAATAGGTATTAAGCAGAGCACCATATATGCTGAAAAAATCAATGCAGTAGTAAAATGGTACGCGTAGTTACAATTTACTTCAGCTTCTAGGTTGTCAGTGTACTATACGAGATCACTTTTAAATTGCCAAAGAACTTCATACAATGCTTTTTGATCACAAACATGCCTAGTTAATATATAAATCTGTTAATGACAGAGCCATTATTCTGTTCTAATTCACTCAGTATCATGAATGTTTAATCCTTCCAGAAACCTGGTCTTCCCATGTAATTTGGATCCAAACTCAGAGCGTGCAAATGCCCCTTAAGTATTTGCTACTTGCTTAATTGTTGGTTTGAGTTGTGTCAGCTGCATTCTTAAAAAGACATGCAAGCTACAGCTGAATCCATCTAATTCCATTCTTATGCTGTCTGCATTTTCCAATCACAGACGTCAGGACAGTTTTGCTCTAATGATTTTCACATGTTCTTGTACAACATTTTTGCCTGCAGGTGTTAAATGACTAATCCAGACCTCCTAACACCACACAAAAGAGTGTTTTCACTGGACAGCTGGCAGATGATAGAAGATTAACAGACCTCCTGACTCCTTGCCTTTTCTACTGTTGATTCATACAACTCCTAGATTCTGTCATAACTGCATAACGAAGCCAATTATAAAAAATAATCTGAGAGCAAGCTGCCTTGCATTTGTTTCTTGCCTCATGGCAGGGATCTCTAAACCTCTTATATAGAGCCTTGGACAAGAATTTAGTTCGCTGTTAAACTAATCTGTGCCAGGCACACAAAGTTTCAGCCTCTCTTCCCATGTTGCATGGCAACAAAGCCCAGTCATCACAGGGCAGCACGGTCTCAAAAGGTAAGAGGCTTCACTTGGACGGCATTGAAGTTTTACACTGTGTTATTTACCTGCAGCCTGCCTTATGCACCCCAACATTGACAGTGTGTGTTAGCCCTGATCCTCCATGCTATCCCTGCAAGAGATCCATGCTCCCAGTTCAGTCCTGCTAACAATTTACTCCCCTCCAGAGCATTAGTCAGCTCCATCAGCAGTTTCCACTTATCTCAGTTATCTGTCCACATCACATCGGAATGACTGATTGCTACCTCGCATTGCCAGAAAACTTGATAATGCAGACTGCAGCTCTAGCTGCAAACCACAGCAACTACAGAAATGATGGGGCACTCGCCTTGGAGTTTGTCTTGGGGGAGAGAAGGAAGGGAAAGCAGCAGCAATAGATTTTTTTTTTCCTACCACTTTCAAGGCATAAATAAATGTTTTCTTCCAAGGGATAAACAACAGGCAAGTGCACCAAGCTTTGTTGGATTGGCTTTTCTATTATCTATACTATAGCACTGCCTTTTTTTTTTTTCCAAATATGATGAACTATACCTAGGTGTCTATAAGCATCTATATTTATCTATGGCTGAAGAAGAGAATTTTCACAGGCATATATATAGGTATGGGAAATAACCAGAACAACTGCAGAGCAGTAAATTTCAGAAGGCCCACTCAACTATGCTACACGCTTTCCAAGCATAAATATTACAAAGACTGAGTTTTCAGAGCTTGTGACTAAAGTAACCCATTTTCAACCAAGATGACGTTGGCACACGATGAATAAACCCTGTTGAGGACAATTTTGGGTGATGTCTTCAGCAATTCAAGTGCAGAGCGAACAACTCCCATCAGCAGAACTACAGCCACTTCATGTAAGTCAAAACTTAAAAGGCCATTTATGGCCACATAGGAAAAAAACACAGCTCTTCTGCTTTGAAGACAATTAGCAATTCATGGAAATCTTTGCGTGAGACCTCAGTGTTCTGAAACAGCCTGTTCAGAGCAGGCCCCTGTACTTTGTCATGGGACATTATCCCACAAATCCATTTCAAACCTGAAGCTGAGGCAGCCTATAAAGATAGCACAACTATCATATGTAGAAAACTTAGCAGTCAACTATCTACATCTCAGCTAAATGGATATCGGAGAAAGTCATCTCAGTTGCTGCCATCCTCCAGCCATCTGCAACAGCTGGGAGTCAGTACTCGAAAACAAGCACAGTCAGAGGCAGACACACCCTATGGGGGGACACATTTCCAGTCTCAGAGTAAAGGCTTGCCCACTGCTCCTCCCAGCCTCCTCTTGCTGGGAAAAACAATCCCAAAGTGAAGTTATTCTCTTTCGTGGTATAAGCAATCCCCAAATAAATCAGTGTTCTTACTGAGCTTCTGGCACAGCCCACTTCCTTAATCAAAGCAGCTTCCTCCATACTCTGGTCCCCAGTTTTTCAGCCTGTTACATAAACCAGATGAACCTAGTTTCTTTTTTCTAGTTTCTTTCAGCTTCAGCTACATCTGCCTACCAGACCTGAAGTCTTCTGTGTGCTTGTTGTGCTGCTGAGAAACTAGTTAAGAGTTTGACCGGTTCGGGGCAAGATGCCTCCTGGGTGGCCTTCCCATCTGGAGTTTGTCTGAACAGGTAGCACAGCCCACATTAGTCTTCTGAGATGATGCATGGACATGCTAATCCTCCATAAAAAAAAAGTGTTAGAAGATACCAAGCAATGTGTTTTGTCCATGGCATTAGAGGTCATGAACCAGGCACCCAGAATAATTCAAATCAACTCAAGTGATTTAATCAAACTATCTGCCTTCTGGTTTGATCCTTTAGTCAGTTTTACCTCTCACAGCTGCAGAGGAAGACAGTTAACCAAAACATTTAAGTACTTAAAGTCAGAGCTGGGTCTTTTATTAATGACAAACATAACACGCTTTTCAACACTGAGGAGAAACCACCAAGTAGAATATAGTGGATGAAAGGAATTGTGTTGTGATGCATCAGGATGAGGAATCAAGGAAGTTACACAGTGTTAAACATCAAGAAATTTAAGTTAAGCATCCTCTTCACTCAGAACTAGCTTTTGCCTTTTTTTTTTTTTAAGAAAAAATGAAAACCCCCAAAGTATAGTGCAAACATGCATTTTCTAACCTGCAGTATAGTTTAGATACAGCAACTAGGTAGGAGAGAGAGAACATACAAAATCTTTCTGAACAGAGAGTAGAGCTAGTTTTTCAAGCTAGTTTAACCTTTAAGTTTTTTGGAACCTAGAGATCAATTTCTAATCTTCTAGGCATTTTCCTCTATGCTTCTGAATATACCAGTAAGAACAAACTATTCCCAGTAGCTGTAACCAAACATCTATTTCATGTGCACACAGCTTTAATGACTTATTTCTCACAAGTGTGAAACTGAACAAGCACTTACATGTCACTTCATAGCTTTCATAATCTGTTCTCAACATTTTGGTTTACGGCAAATTAACTTCTAACAGTCTAGCACTTCTTCCCTCCCCTTCCCCAAATTCTTTAGTTCCATTCTTAATGAAACAAAACTCAAAAGATTGTGCAACACAAAGAACAGCACAGCTGCAATGTCAAGACAAATTAGTCTAAATACAGCAAATGAGAATATGAAGAAATACTGTTTGGGAAAGTGATTTTTTTAATTAAATTTTGGATTAATTATTCTTAAAGAAGAGAGCAAGCATCCACAGAAAACAATGTTAGCTGTATGCAGCTCAAGACAATGGATACTGAATGCAGAAAGCACACCAAAGTAGAAAAGTACGTGCTACCTCATGTTTAGAGAGTTGTCTTTATATCAAAGAAAGAAATAAAGCAGGTACCAACATGTAAGGTCCTTTAAGTTTCTATTTTTCAATACAGTAATTTTTTTCATACTTTCTGCCTTCTGTCAATGTTCAACAGCCCTTTTAAACTGTTTTGATGGCATAAACAAGCTACTTTACTGTAAGGCAGAAATTCCTTTATGCCAGAGGAATAGCTTATTTTCCATACAGTCCCTTCAGGTAAGGAGGGTGGAGCATGGTTATTTTCCTGGGGCTGATCAGAACAGGTGAGTTTTTACATCATTATAGTTATTCACAACAGTGGTATACTGGTATAACAGATAAGACACTTCCTCCTAAGCCACAGCTATTCCTGACTGCCAAGACAGCTGCATAACAGCGCAAGTGAGTGCAACATCTGGGTAAGTGTATTTTCACCTTTGTGTTGAACTCTATTTGGCCAGACCCAAGAAACAACATTGGTGTGATCAGTCAAGGACTTATCCAGACAGCTCTGGGAACTAAGGTACCAGAGATCATAACAGCCTGCTGCCATGTGTGTTAGCTAATCCTGTAACTACTATCATGAAGCAGTGGAGCCGGTGACAAGAAAATGTTGTTCCAAGTTTTTGTCTAAAATATGCATTATATCCTCTCTCCCTCAGCATGGGCATTCAGCCTTCTTTTCTTCCCATTCTTCTTCACAGACCACTGTGAAGGTTCTCCTACTCCTGTGCAGGACAGCATGTGGCCACTCACTCCTCCATGGAACAAAATACAGAGATTTCCACATGCCCCAGTTTCTCTTTCCATTCCAGTAACTGTGAAGGAATGCACGAAGGTCTGACAAAATAGCACCTCTAACTCTTCTGCTGACAGGCTGTGGCAGCCTTGCCTTAAAGTAGGTTTGTCCAAATCGGGTAGTGTAGCACTAATACACTACTGTATGTTAAAAGGGAAAGAGAGGTGCCTGAAAAGGCAGAAAAACCCGATGGCAAGCTTATCAGTAAATACACTGAAGTTATTTTCAGCTACAGCCATACAGCCCAGCTTATTTCAGAAGATAACCACTTTAAATACATTTTATAAACACAGGGTAGAACTTCACTTACAGGATTACAGTGAAAGCCATTGTCAAGTAGTTTTAGAAGAGGCCTTGAAAGCATAACCTAGAACTGTTTAACTCTCAAAGGAGAATTTATCCAAGTTAGAGGCTATAATATCCAAAATGCCTTCTCACACACCAAAGCATGCAGTTACAAGCCTGGATTTAACCATTTGTTTTCCTTCTAGCTTTTTTGTTTGGTTCCAATGAGAACTGAGAGTAATTACTTGTCATTTGCACTATCATCTCAATTATTTTTCCCATATTACCTCCACATCCTTCTTAAATTCCATTATACAAGCATCTCTGAAATATTAGGTGAGATTAGTAACTGTGCTAAGACTACATGAAAATACGAAGTCCCGGGTTGAACACTAGAGAGACCACACAGCACAAAAGACATGGCTCTGCCAGTAACAGGCTGAATACAGAAGGGAGACAGAAGTCTAAAACTACTGTTGGCCTTGCTAACATAAGGGACCAAAGCTGTGATTTAAAGAAGCTCAGATGACTCTGCTGACTGTTTTCAATAAGTGCTGGGCCCCTTCTGTATAATTAGCCAGTAAGTAAATATTTGAATAGCTGTGGAAATTAGTGCTATTTTTGATCTTCAGTTTCTATTCTCAAGAAATGATAATGAAAAATACGCCAGAATTGCCCAATCTTCCTAAAGTAATGAATTAAAAAAGAAAGTCACAGATTTCTCTGGATTGTTGATGGGTCTACCCAGATCCTTTTGGAGCAAAAAAGGATCAGGAGATACACATGACATCCTCAAGCCAAGCTTCCATAGACAGATGTATTAAAAGCGTGAAAGTAAACTATTCAAGAATTGCCCTTAAGTGTGCCTTGAACAGGCCCTGCATTCAAAACAAAAAAGCTAGACCTTCCAATATTTCATTTTGAAAGGAGTCCCTTAGTTATTTTGCTCCTGGCAGGCAACACAACCTTCAATTTCTCACTAAAGCTTTATTTGTCCTTCACAGAAAAACCCACTGTTTTGGGGCCATGGGGATTCCTTTAATATTGAACTGCAACAGCAGTTAATGCTTAACATACATGCACAGTAATAATGTTACAGTTGCCTTGCAACCAGAAGCTCATGAAAGAACAAGATGGACTTAAACAGGAGTCTGTAATGATGATGAGTAACAAGGAAGCAAAGCCACTCCCCCCACCCCACTCCCCCAATACTTTGGATATCCTACATTTGCAAACAGAGTGAAACTACAGATAAGATCTACCCAGGTTAAGAGGTGAAGGTAGCAAAATAAGGTAAATACCCTGAAGAACTAAGTCACAATGAAAAGAAACATCAGTTAATTTAAAACTGTATTTGATTTACAGAGAAATAAGCATCTTTTTTCCTCTCTCCAATTCTGCATGAAATACTGCTTTGAAGTACATGAAGTCTTAGCTTAGTAAAAACATAAGCTAGTACTTGAATCACTTGTTTTTAATTCATTAATTCATGTTAGTAATTAACGTTCCTGTTTTCTCCACCCTCATGACTGATCCACAGACTTAAAATCCCCTGCTTCTCAGACACGTTTAATCAGCTGAGAAGCACCAAAGTTGTACAAAATGAGGTTAAATCTTTACTGAAGTTTGTAAGGGGGTTTGTTAGTAGTTACAAATGTCTGTAATGTCATTTGCTAAAGAACAAGTATACTACAGTCCATATTTACATTACTACCTTGTTTAGCATTTGTAGTATTTAGGGTCCAGTTACAAAATTTCTTCAATTTTCAAAGCCAATAGTTACCACTGTTTCCTGTGAATGGTTCAGTTATTGTAGTGGTTCCTCTTACATGGAGTCAACTCATGTCGACTATATCAGAAGAAAGCTGAAACTGAATTAAGTAGTTTCCTTAATCAGAACTTAGTGCCACAAAGCTGTTTACAATGGGTAGACAGTAAAGATAAGATAAGTAATGCTATTAAAAAAAAATAATCACAGGAAACTAATACCACTAGTTATCTCTCAAACATTAATCATTGATTTCCACTCTTTACTGCTAGAACTAATTATGCCATGTTTAGGGCAACTGAACAGTGCCTGGCTAAATTGCCTTTTGTATAGTTTGTTAACAAGGCTTAGTTGAAAAAGGGTTGTGTCTACAGAGAGTGGGATATGAAGAGTGCTTAGGAAAGGACACTGCAACAGAAACTTTTGTTACTGTTACCTTATGTCACTACATTGTCTCCCCCCCGCCTTTAAGGGCTTCACTTCCTGTGATCTTACCCCAAATTGGGTAACTAAGACTGGAGTAGAAAACAGCTTTGTTCTCCCTCTCATCTGAATTGTAGGTTAAGTACTCAAGAACGCTACCTAAATAATACAATTCCTGCTTCAGAAACTTTCTTCTTGAGAGTCAAGGTGGAAAAGGTATCATTACCTAAGGTTCACAGTGGTCTGCTGCTTATCAAACTCCTAGCTCTCTTACATAAAGCTTTTTCTGCATCCCCCACCATTGCATCACTCTAGATTTTGAGTGCACCTTTACCTAGGGCAGGGGTTTAGGTACATACAACACAGCCAAAGGTGGCCCTGATTTCTCCTTAAGAACATTTCACTTCTGTTTAGTGAGGCCACTACTTTATACGCTTTCTGGGCATGAAGAAGTTCAGGTATTCAAGCTGAACTACCCTTGTTATTTCTATACCAGCAAGTGGAAGTTAGAGCCTTTATGTTATTAGTATGCAGTCTCCATCTTTCTGCTCCTGAGAACTTTTATATTCTTTTTAAGAGTAAACAGATTTTAGTTTTACATGCTTTTTAAATTATTTCTACCCTCAGATGTCAGGCCCGTGCTGTAAAGTGTCTTATCTTTCTAATGACTATATGCCACCAGTCATTTCTGTGGAAGCATCTAGATGCCTTTAATGGACATGCACACCAATTTGTCTACTTTTATCTGTACTTGCACATATTGCTTTGTTGATGTATAACTGCTTCATATATATATAGCAGTATATATCAGTGTTTAAATCACTGATTGTATACCTAGACATCTTCCCTCCAGAGTCTGAAAATCTTTGATTTCATATGGCTATGAAAAATGAAGCACATTCTCACAGGTTGCCCAGAGAGGCTGTGGAAGCCTCCATCCCTGAAGGTATTCAAAAGCTGTTTGGACACAGTCCTGGGCCACCAGCTCTAGGTGGCCCTGCTTGGGCAGGGGGAGGGGTGGACACGATGACCTCCAGAGGTCCCTTCCAACCTCAACCATTCTGTAATTCTCCACTTAAGTATACCAACTCCCTGCTCAACAGCACCTTCCTCTTACAGAGTTCATAAGCCATCAGAGACCTTGCACTCTTTGTCTCTATGTTAACTGCAAGTTTATCAACACAGAATCTTAACTAAATGGAAAGGATGCCAATTCCTCCCCCATATCTCCCCTACAGGAGCTCTTGCCTGTAATAAATTATCCTGCTCTGTCTGAAACCGTGACTGTTCTACTTCCATTTCTCCTTTGGTCTCAAGTCCTTTCAGCTGGAGAGAGGGGCCAGTGAAGCCCTGCAGAACACCTAGATGAATTTCTTATGGAATTAACATATTTTCAGCTGAGTCCGGAACATCCACATACCACACTGTTTTCAAAAACTAATGATACCCCCCCAGCTATTAGATGCTCTCCAGTAACTCCAGTAACCCTTGCCAGCTTCTTAAGGGTATTCTGAGCCCTCACAGAGAATTCTGCCCACTTTGAACTTTAATGGCTTTTAAAGCTTGGACAGAGCAATCATATTGGATTCTCAACAGCTAGCAATGAACAGGGAGAAAGACAGTATCTCTGCTTAAGCAGTGTAAAAGTGCAGAACATAAGTTGCTAGTGACATTTGTTGTGGATTTCAAATGCCAAACTAATCTAAAAGCTGAGAAGGATTAGTAGTAGGTAAGATGGCATGGTAAGAGGGCTGTTGGAGGCCCAGCTATATGTTTAGTCTGCCTTATGCTGCCAAACAAGCAAGATACAAGTCTAGACCAAAATGGAACTTGGAACAAATGTATATGTGCAGAGTTCTCCAGCCAGCACAAATTTAAGGCATAACCAAGCATAAGAACTAAAGCTTTCAAAGTACTCATGCTCAAAAGCTGACCTCTTCCCTCCCACCTGGAGGCATCTTATTAGATGAGTTGATATTTATTCTCCACAAATATTAATCTCATTCTACTCTCAGACTATCATAGCTACCAAACCACAATTACTCTTCAATTTAGAGCAAGTATTACACAGTTGGCAGCAGCCACCGAAAAGTAACATGCAGTTTAAAGAAAGTAAATCCATCTGCTAAGATCTACCATGTCAGCATTTGAGTTTTCCATATACTCAAGACTAACACAGAGCTCCAACATGGCTGTGACAGCCCAGTTACACTCCTGTAAATTCAGGGACTTAAGTCACAATCCCACTAGGTAGCACCACCAACCTTGTATTCTTCCACAGGCAGATCTATTAGTAAAGATGACCTAACTTGCATTTATTCAAATGTGAAATTTGAAATTACTTTAGAGTTTGCTGGTCAAGTGATAGAAAAAGTTAACACTTGGCTACTCCTTTCCACAAGAGCTGGTTTAAGCCCTGAAGTCAAGTGACTAGAAATTCTACTTTGTTTATATACTGACAAATGGCCATGTCAAAGGATTTGTAGTGTTTCAGAGCCATGTTGACATTAGTGTAACAAACACATTAGTCCCTCACCTTCATTAGCACAAGTTTGCAGCAAATGTCCAACCATTTGGAGAGCAGTTATTTATTGCCAGCTATTTGATAATCTTGACAAAAATGAAAACATGCCCCTATGAGTCAGTGAAAAATCCACATAACAAATTCATTTTAGAACAACTATTAGATAAGAGCTCAGAATATTCTGTTCAGTGAACAGAAACACAATCCAACTTTTAAATACAGCTTGCCATAAGCTTAGTCATCCCCTGGAATATTTAGTAAAATTTGGTATTTTAGTCTCTATGTTTCCAAAAAATTACTAGAGAACAGTACTGTCAGAACTACTTACGGAAAATATGAAGTCATCATTCATGTTTTACAATTTATGTAACAGACTTTTCAAGAAGTGTCTAAACAGAAAAAGACCGTCTCACATTTTATAGATACCTTAAGGCCAGTACCTCATTAGTACTGCAATTGCTATAGTACTTCCATGCAGATGAAAGCTGAGTCACTTTACTCATCCTCCCCAACTCAGTCACTAAGTCATTGTTTTGAATCAATTACTTCAAAAAAAAAAAGGAAAGTGATTATGCCATAACAGAGTATCTCACAAGAGGAACAAGATTAGAAGGAAAGCTTCCCTTTTCACTTAACAGTCTTACTTAGTAGAAACAGAAAAATAAAGAAGATATTATAGTTGAATGGAAATTTAGCTTCAAAGTTTAGGAAACAGTAAGACCCTAGAAGGCTCCAACTTCTTATGAAGTAACTCACTGTCCTGGTTTCGACACTTACTGAATGAGAAGTAACATTTTTAAAATGCATGGAGCTTAGAGGTTTGTAAAACCAAGGTGTTTTCCCCACCCTCTGAAAAAAGGGTGTACAGAAAATAGTCTTAGCAGGTAAACTTCCGCTTCATAAACCAACAAAGGCTAAAAAGACAAAAAACCTCCAGCTAATACAGTGACCAAACCAGCGACTAATACAATTTTCAAAGATTCTACCTGCACAAGCATTTTAATCAAACACCAGCAAACTGCTCACTTTCTTAGGAGGTGAGCTTTCAGAGACACAGAGATACTTCCTTCCCTTGCCTGCCTGTGGAAACTATGCTTGTTTCCCATAAGGTGAAACACAGCTCTGGCTTGGTCTTTCCACATTCAGTGTTAGTACAACTGATTTCCAGAGAAGTCAAACAGTGCAGTAGGCACAAAGATCATTGCTCTTGAAGGTACACAACAGCAATCATAGCATTGGTGCAAGGCAAATAAGCTAGAGTTGTTAACACAACATTATTTGATGTGTTCAGAAAACTAACTTACCTTTATCTAAGGGTTTTTAACAGTGTGTAATTAAAATACTAGAATCTCTTTAGAAGTCAGGTTGTTACGTTCAGACTGTTATGCCAGTGGCAGATTTGCTACAGCTTGGAACCATTTATGACTACTTAACTATTTAGAGCCTGTAAATCCTATTCCAGAAAATCTCTCCAAGAATGAGGTTTCATTAGACAGCCACAGAGGTCCTGTTTATAGCTATGTGGTTTTATCCTATTCCTCCTCACCCCTTCCCCAGCACACACACCCCATACACTGGCTAGTCCAAGTCTGAAATGTTGATGAGGTGATTCTAGTCTCCAAACAGAAAAACTAATCAACTTGGCCAAGAAAGTGAACAGCCTTCCTCCCTGCCCTCTGGACAAGTTAGTGAGCTGAACTGGCTCACCCAGGGATCTGACGAATACCAAAACTAGTGCAAGGTAAGATGCAGATTCAAGGGGTGGTCCCACATGACAGCTTGCCACCACTAAGCTGCCTTGTAGTTTCATTCTAAATCAACAGAGATTTTGGACAAGTTACTTTTAAGCATATGCTCAAGGACTTTTCTAAACCAATGCTGAAAGGGGAGTGCTTGAAAAGCTGTCACACAAGTTCAAACAGATGGCAGAAGTGACCAGCACCGGGGCACATTTAGGTGCAGAATTCAACAGTCAAACAAACTTGAATTTCAAAAGGCTTACACCAAGTCAGCCACCTCAGCTCCACAGCTGTTCTGGCATTCCTCGGCCTACCATGCCCTCCCATCCCAGTTGTGATAACTCACTCGTGTCAAGTGTTAATTTGACTGGCATATAAATCATTATAGTAATATAATTATTTACAAGAACAGAGTGTTCATTCAGAAGTGTAAGCACAGATGTAAATCTCTCCCCCGTTTGTGACACATCTTCTTTCAAACTAAACCCTCAGAAATTGAGATTCTACCAATCTCAAAGTCTATGCCTACTCACCTACATTGTAACTGCACTTTGAAAGACTTTTTTTTTTTTAAACAGACTAAGAAGCCTAAGGCCACAGGTAAAAGCATATAGAATCACCCATAAATCAGCTTCGGTTTGCCTTTGCAGAAATGCTCTACTGTTTTTCACAAAAGACAGACAGGTATCAGTAACTCAGTTTTACCACCAGTGTGAATAGCCAGAAAACCTCAAAGGTCAAGGGAGCAAGGTTTATCAAGAGTGATGTTTTGGCTTTTACATACAGAGGACCGTGGAAAGGTTTAGTACTAGAGATACATAACAAAAACCTTCCCCCCCACCCCCAATACCCCAGAAGCGAAATCAAAGCATGAGAAGCATGGGGAAAGAATAATACTTCCCAGCTGATAAAAAAGTAGAAAAGATTTTAGCAGTGCAGTGCTAAAATGGCAGGGATGGTGCTAGAAAACATAACATTCATCTTTCCTCAACCTGTCTAGTCATAGTAATTAATGACACTGAGAGCTACAGAAGAGGATTGCTCACCCACACAGATCAGTTAAGACAGGTCTTAGGTAGTGATGCAAACGCTGGGTTACCAGGACACTTAACCACATCATAATTAGGATTAGTTTTCTCCACAGCTGAGCACATGAACATGCCTGTCTTCTAGAATTCTGCTATAGTCACTTGGTCATTACAGAAAATTAATAACATAATGAGATCTCATTAACTTAGCTGCTTGTCATAAAATAAAAGCGGATATTACTTGTAGATAGAAGAATCTGGAACTTTAAACTCTATTGCTCTCCTAACCTCCACACGACAAGAAAGGCATACGCATAATCTTTTAGACTAAGTATTTCACTGACCAAGTGAAGAGCCACTCTTTTCACTTCTAGCAAGGTTAGGCACCATGCTGGCAAAACTATCGTTCCATTCAAGGTTTTCCTGTCTCCCCAAATCCTTCACGAGTAACAGCATAATATCAGACCAAAGTCAATGCAGAAATTTTTGCTTATTCAGCTGACCTACCTCATTCCATAAGCAGGAGGAATTTAATCATCACGCTGATCGCTCATCCAGGACCATTTCTTCAGAGTATACTAGCAATCCTGAAAGCATTCATACGGTTTGCTGACAAGTCCCTGACCCTCAGAAAAAGCCACAGGAGACTGAAGAAGGAGATTATCCCAAGTGCCTTACCTCCGCAAGCTATACTGCAACTCCAGCTTTATTTTAGATGGCTGTAGAATTGCAAGCCACTAATAATTTATTAATACTTCAAATATGTTTCAAATAGTTTGAAAAGTCTTGGCATGATCTCTTCAGAACAACTTTCCCTTTCCTTAATGGAACTTTCACATTGCTGTTCTGTGAAATATATGACCGTTTTCACCTAAACTCTTCAAACTTCATATAGTTTAGCACATGAAAGTAACTGGCTGATCACACCTTATGCTACCATGTTGGACACCAATCTACAGGCAACAAACAATCCACAGATCACAATCTGAGAATCTCTATTTTCTGTTGTTTGAGAGTCTAAGATCCATACACCTTCAAAACGGCACAGCAAATTAGTTTCCCAAGTATGCCTGAGAGAAGCTGTTGCAAAAGCTCAGGTGTAACTGAAGCACTTTAAGAAAAACATTCTGAATGGTCATTTCAGATTTGTTAACTGACTGGGATGAAAATCAAATACTTTATTTACATCATTAAAGAGAAGGAAGGGAAATGCATGAATTCAGCTGCTGTTTGAACAAAAGAGGTCAGCATTCTCCACCACGCAAGGAAGATGGTCTAGCACAGAAAGTATACATAGGAAGGTTGGTGTTGTAACACATTCAAAGAATCTTCGATATGATTTTCCCACTGCCCTGATGGAAGTGTTGCTAATTAAACAAGAGTGCTATAAGCTGTTTTGTTCAGACTCCTTCATACGTAACTACTCATTTATCATCAAGATACAGTAGGCAATGGAGAACCATGACTGAACAGCCTCAATAGACCTCGGGGACTAGTGGAACAACCACAGTTTGGTGGACAGCACTCTGGAATCCCAATTATAGGTGCTTGAATTCACAGGATTCCTACACAAGGCAAATATGAAGGGGCATTTTGCATAAGACTAAGACCCACCCACCATCCCATCCCAACATGCTTATTTATGCTTGCTGACTCTTCAGTGAGTACATTGTCTGAAGAGTCATTTTTATCCTCACCCATATCTTCTCTGAAACAGATGGAAGATCACTTCTACAGCCAAAGCTTAGATATCCAGGCACCTAACTAAATGGTTTGGGTTGGTGCCTGTCCTCCCCCCCCAAAAAAAAGAGGATCAGAAAACTGAAAAACTTCCAATTATTTCTTTGAAAACAATCACTACAACTAAAACATGACTACAAGGTTAGATTACAGGTACAGATAGCAAGAAACAGGTTACAAAGTTAAAGATTGCAGACTGTGACAACTGTGCTTGATACAATGCTAGACAAGCTCCTGGTAGACTATAAAATAAATCTGTGAGGAAAGCTCTGAGCCAGTAGTCTCATGCCCACTCAAACTCAAAAAAAAAAATATACTCACCCATTTATTTTCTAAAACCTGTGTTAAGTACATTCCTTTATAAAATGGGAAAGTAGTTTTCTACAGCATGCATCCAGAAGACAGTATTTTCTCAGTTGATAGATTCCCTCTAGTTTCTTGAGAAATGAACCCAAAAACATATGAACTGCAGAACCATACCAGAGGACTTATAAGTTTTAAGTACAACTAATATGACTATTTCCGTAGCTAAGAAGATCACTGCTTTTTCCTTCATATTCACTACCCAGCACACTACCACAGTATATGAAACACATGTGCTGTCCAGGGTAATTTACTGATGGCATGCAGTTTGAATCATTTTGCAAGGGAAGAGTTAGTTTTGATGACACTTTTTGGATCACATGCACATGTTTTGGTTGAAGTAGATCTAACTCATTTTTCAAAGAAAAAAAGTCACAAACTTGTACATTAAACTTTGTAGGTAAACTTACACATCTTGGGATACATTATCAAGAAATTAAAAAAAACCACAAAGTAGCTAATTCCACTTATCCAAAATGCTAAATATATCTAGCTGGCCTGTCAGTGGAATATTGTGTCTATATTTGATCATAGATACTAGAATCCTAGAGATGAAAACAAAAATCAAACTGCTATGCCAACAGGCCACAAGACTCAGCATGGTATAGTTTCAAATAATATAACTTAAGCTAGCTGTCTTTTCTTCTGTAGAAGATTCAGTGTGCACACTAAGTGCAATACTTCTATATTTAAACTAAAACTATAGGCATAAGTGAGCCTTATTTAACACCAGGGAGCTTGAAAAGACTAGAATAACAATATGTAAGTATTGATACATTATAGATAATAAGCCACTGTTATTTTTGAAGGCTTCAGCAATCTTGTCAGTCTAATTAGACTGACAACTACAGCAGCTGCATAAATAGGTATTTGATTTATTAACTCTGCATTAACTTTCTTTCCAAGGTACATTTAAGTTTTAGAAGTTTTAGACTACAAATATTCTAATTACTTAGGTAGTATTTCCCTATTTACTCAGTATTTATCTCTTTCTGTATCAATGTCAGGCCACCTAAAAGATTTGTTCAATTCCTACAAAGACAAATATACCTGCATAACCTCAAAAATAAAGTCATTTGTAAGTGAATGAACATACCCACTCCAATTAAGACAGCAGTGCACAAGTTTTCAATCTCTGGGCCCTAGTCTCTCACTATGTGGATTTTTTTTTTTTTTTTTTTTTAATAAATGACAGAGCTGGAGCTGAATGCTTTTGCTTCCCCCTTTTGGTAAGTTGAAGGGAACTCCTCTAAGAGAGCTTTAAGCCTAAAGTTTTCAAGGATCCACATGACAGGGAAATGCAGATCACTGTTCTCTCAGAGCTTAAATACTTAAGATCTGCTGTACAGAAGGACTTTCACATCACAGAACTTCACAGGCCCTGACCATTGCCTTGCCCCTGCTGCTCCATGAGTCCCTTTCAACAACCAAATCTAGAAAGATTTCCCAGGTACTATGCTGATGTACAATATTAATACCTACTTATCCAGCAACAGCTTTATTCTTCCAGGAAAAAAGTGTTAGAGTAGGTACAAGAATCTCAAATTGTCCTGAAATAAGAGTTTGTACAGTAGTTTTATTAAATACAGTTCCACAATCTAAAACACAGTATTTTGATATTTCACTTAAACTTTATTGTAAAACCACAGGAAATAAAAACTGTTGTTCCTATTGTTGCTTAAAACTGATTAAGAAACGGCTTTATATTATACTGTGTTTTAACATTTTTCAAATCTCAAGCCTGACATATCACAGGAAGAAAATTTCCTAGTCTGCAGAAGTTCAGTTCCAGTAATTGACAAGTGCAGCCAAGTAAGTTATTATTCTTGCAACAGACTGGCAGGAAAGGTAGTGTTACACTCCTGCTACAGTTTTATGCATCTGCAAATTATAGTAAACCAGAGCTGGCTTGTTTCAAACCAGGAATGAATTTTGTCCCTATGTTTTCAATATCAGAAGCATTCAAGTTATCACAGCATGAAATAACAGGTTTTTAATACTGCAGTGGATTTTATGCTGTGGAAATTGCTACATGATGCAGTGGTGACATGTTTATGTAGAACACTCATAGGAAGGATTATACAAATCATGAATGTCAGCAAAATGGAAAGCATCTGTTTAGGCTGTGGCATGCAGCTAAGGTTCTCTTGACTGCCAGTTTGTGATATGGTACACAGCCCTGTTGGAATCACAATAGCAAAACGGAGCCATACTTTCATGTCACTGCCTACTGCTCAAGTTGGGCAGCCTTCAGATCACAGCTGCTACATAAAACAAGCTCTGATCACCTGCATTCTGCATGAAGAACAGACAATCAATCTTATTTCAGATGTTTTAAGGGGACAGTACTAGAGCCCCATTTTAGGTTTTTATATAGAAGCACACTGAGGCTTGATAATGATCAAGGCATGAGGAAGAATTTCCTCTCTCTCACATTAAAAAACAAACAAAACCCCAACAAAAACACAGAAAGTACAGACACTTAACTACTGAAGCAATATTACATGGAAGATCCATGTCTTTATAAAATCCATTTACAGCTTTTTGGATGAAACATCCTCCAAGAATAGTTAAAAGCCTACATAATACTCCAGAGTATTAGCTTTGCTTTTGGACCACCAGTTTAGCTGACATGGAAAAGACTAGCTGTATAAGACTTCACACATCTAGACACATTGTTCTATTTAAGTCAGCATAGACTTGCATCAAAAAAGTTGGCTTCAAATCAGCTGATTCAGATGATATCTTATGAATTAAGTACTATTACTTTTAACAGAAGTCCACCCACTGTTGGTCAAGCCAACCTTTTCTGGGATCATGAAGGGGAAGACAAGGAAAAAAAGCTTTGCCAACACCAAAAAATAGAAAGAAAAACAAAGCAGGACACAAGATCTGCAGGAAGTGTACATACAAACAGAACCTCAATTAAATATAAAGGGTGTTGACTGCTCCTTAGAAGCTTAAGCCAAGATCTCAAGTTCCACAGTTCAGATCTAACTATACCTTCTTGGAGTAGTTTGTTTTGGTTTTTTTTGTTTTTTTTTTTTTTTTAATTTTAAAGTCACTTCACACTGTAACATTTAGCAATGAATGAAACTGTTATGGAAACCCAATCATAGCAATACTAGACTCTAAGTTTAGTTTTCTATTACCGTAAGAGACTCAGAACATAGACGGTACTTTAAAAAGGTCTCTGAAACAATGTTATAAATAAGTGTATGACTTAGGCCTGAAGGAAGAACAGCTGGAGAATTTAGGATCCTCCCATATTTTAATTCATGGTGATGTCATAATTTAGAGTTCTTGGAAACTCTGTCAATTCGGCATTTAAACCACATCAATAACAGTCATTAAATCTAGTGCACATCTCTGTTTGCTTAAGCATCAATTTAACTTTCATGAAGGGGAACACGCAGAGTTCTTAGTTGTAAGAAGTCATATGAACTTTCTCAGAACTTTTCAAATTGCCTTAAAATATACTTTCAGAGTTTAAAAAGAGTTTCCAAACACACCATCTCATGTGCACTGAAGTTAAAGCACTCTCTCTGCAAGCTTTACAATACATTGGAAAAAGACTGCTCTGCCATTAAGTGTTTCACAGTGCAGCTTTGGAGGGGCTCCTTTAGGGTTATGAAACAGCATTTCACTTCCATGTTAAAGTTAGGTTTGGGAGGGCCTTCTAAGTTGTGAAGATGAGGCGTTTTACAAAATTTTATTATGAAGAGGTAAGACCAGCCAAAGAAGGCTTAAGTTGAAGTATATTTCAGATTGCTTAATCCTTTGATTGTTATGCAAGTGTATTTCATAACCTTATTTGAAGGACCAACGAACAGTTTTAATACTAACAATGGGCTCGGTCTGACAGCTAATGCTAACCCGAGTGTGCATCATGCCCTCCTTTGACACTCAAATTTATATAACCCCACACTACTGTAGGTTTAAAAATAAACCACACAGGAAAACAAAATTTAGACAAAAATAGTAAGATCACATAGCTTGTTCTCCTTGATTAGCATCTGCTAGTTATGGAGACAATATCACCCCAGAAACCATATTAAAGATTTTCTTACTTTTACTGGCAGCCCCCAGAGAAAGCTATGAGGACAAATACGCAGGATTCCTGAAAAAGTGTTCTTGGCTTGATTTCTGGAGAAATCTTTTTCGCCTTTCCTCCCAGCCTTCAAAAGGAACAATTTGCCTTGAAGGCAATTCCAACAACGTTTCCAGCAGGGGTTTTAAGTATTTTTTCCAGAAATGTGCAAGTTTGCTATTGTAACCATCATTAAAACAGCATCTTAAAGCTACTAACATGCTGGCAGAAGACTATGGGAGGAAGGCTGAGAAGCCATTCATTAACAGTAACAACCCTTAAGCAGACTCAGGGGTTATGCTTGCGAAGGATTTCATATCCAGGGCTACAGAAAAGGGCACAAGACTTAGAATTCTGGATTCTAGGAAGATACAGTTGATTCAAACCCATTTGTTAATGATTTTAATACCCACCATTCCTGTTAAACAGAACAGTAAGTTAAAAATGAAAAACCCCTAAAGTGGTAAGCTTGCAAATGAAAGGGAACAAGTGCAAAACTGAAGGAGTTAAGCAACAGCGGTTAATTTCCCAAAATTAACTGACAAAAAAGGGCAGCAGAAGGGAATTTATAGTTACCCAGAAGTGTGCGTGACAGTTGACCATCATGGTCCTCTCAATAAGCTCATCAGGACACTCCAGAAGATGGTGCCCGGAGACCACACCGGCATTGTTAACCAGGACAGACACCTCGCCAACCTCCTTGCGGACCCTCTCGGCTGTCGAGTAGACATTTTCTCTTTTGCCCACATCACAGGTGTACGTGTAAACCTGCAAGTTGCAATGGGGCAGCGCATCTTTTTCTCCATCTCCAGCTGCTACGGAACAGAGACAAGAGAACAGAGCGGGGTGGGGTGGGAAATAAAGTTCCGAGTTGTATTTTGACGTTCAAACAAGCAGTCGAGTGGAAACGGCAAACGCATTTCCCTCACGGTAAAACTTCTATTTACTTTGGCATCACCACAGTACGCAAGGACTCGTCTATTTACTGTTGCTGCCACAGCGTCTTAGGAAGAGCCGCAGGTTTTAAAGACGCTGTTGGGAGACCAAGGCTACACGAAGCGGGTCTCCGCTCCCCACCGCGGAGCCCGGCCACAGGGCCGGCCTCGGCACCCACCGGCGGGGCCGCTTGACGCCCCTGCGCCCGGCGGGCTCCAGCCCGGAGCCGCTCTCACCTGCCCGCACGGCGGGCAGGTGAGAGCGGCTC
>NW_010972942.1:5534982-5552318 GCF_000737465.1 Haliaeetus leucocephalus
CGCTGGCCGGAGAGGAGCGGCGCGTCAGGGCGGGCCTGCAGCGGCCCTCGCGGCGCCGCAGCGTGGGTTGCAAGAGCACGAACGAGCCTTAAAGGTTCGTGCTCACGGACCAAGGAGGGACGGAAGCGGCGAGCTGCCGGGAGCCGCCGGGGTCCCCACAGCTTCCCCGAGGCCTGCGTGCCTCGGGATTCTCTGCTGAGCTGTGAGAAACCGCTGAACAAAAAGCCCTGATGGGCTGGGGTTTTTTTGGTCGGTCAGCCAAATATAGGGGCTGTTAATATCTAACCAACCACCGAGTGAAGTGGGAGCTCCGAAGTACCAGCATGCAGAAAAGATTTTCTTCCGTGAGGTGACAACTGCCGCTCCCTGTAGGTGGGCACCCTGCGGCCACCCGACCGGCTGGCCAGCACCCAGCACCGGGAGCAGCCCGCTCCTGGGCCCCTGCCAGCCCCGGGGGACGGGGCGCAGAGCGTGCCCTCGCAGAGCGATTTCCCCCGTGCGGGTGGGCAGGACTCGTCCCGCTGCCTGCTGCCCACCTGCAGCCATGTGCCAGAGAGCACTACGACAGGCGCTCTTCCCTCTGCAGCTGCCGGTTTTCAGGAAAGTTGTTGGAACTTTTTGTGAACGCTGCCTCTCGGATTTAGCAGAAATTCGAGTTCAAAAGTTTGGGGAGAAGGCGCAGACAACCTCTTCCTTCGGCAGATACCGTAGGCGTTTTATTGCACGATTAGCGTGAAGTAATGCTATTTTACAAAAATCAGCGTTGATATGGCTGCAACTCCTGTTGAAAGCGTTCTCAACAACATTCTTCAGTGCCACCAAGGAGGGCTGCGTGCCGCCAACGGGCAACAAAGCAAGCCAGCAAATGCAGAGCTCGGTGTTCGTCGTGCCCGGCCCAGCTGCCCACGCTCTTTTTACACTGGATAATTCTTTGCTGCCCCCAGTTCCACTGGTTTCCCTTCTCCCCGCGTATGTGTAGTGGCATGTCTGGGCCAGTGCCCCGGAAGGTGATTTTGAAGAGCACAGGCAGGCGTTCACAGGATCAGGCCTAAGAGCCACGGTCGTAACCAGAAGCAGCCTTCCAAATAAAAAGCTGCTGCGCTGCGATGGGCAGCTCCGCCGGCAGCACAACTTTCCGCACCCCCCCCCTCCCTTCTCCCATCTCCGCCGTCAGTATTTTTGCATGGCGAGCCGAGAAGAAACCCGACGAGAAGAAACCCAACCCAGTAAAACCACGGCCCGACAGAAACGGAGCCCGCGGCTCCCGTTCCCCCGCGCGTCCTGCTGAACCGCCCTGCGGGTGCCGGGTTCGGGGCGAGCCGGGCCTGGGCGCAGGGCAGCGGGGGCGGCGGCCCTCCGCCTCAGCCGAAAGCCGTGCTCCTCACGGCACGGCGGGACGGGCTCCATCCAGCCGCAGGGAGGGAGGCGGCCCCCCGCAGCCCCGGGTTCTCCTGCGGGAAGCGCTTCGCCCCCCGGGGACGAGCAGGAGGAGGAGCCCGGTTACGAATCACTGGCGGGGCTGCAAGCAGGAGGCAGCGCCCCGCAGGCTTCCCATGCGGGATACGGGGCTTAAGGCCGAAACGGGGGAAACCCTGCATTACACGAGATGCCTGGCGGCGCCGCCGCCGCCCCGGCTCTCCGCAGAGCGTGCCCGCAGCCTCCTGCGGGGAATGCGGGGTTTGAGGACGGAGCGGCTCCCGCCCGGCCCCGGACGCAGCCAAACCAGGCCCGGCCCGGCCCCGCCGGCCGGAGGGCGGCTCCCGGGCGCTCTTACCTCAGGCACTCGCCGGCCACCCCGGCGCCCGCACCGCGGTCAGGCGCCGCCGCGGACGCCCAAACCCGGGGTCCTTCCGGCGCCCAGGGCCCTGCCTGCGCAGGCAGGCGGGTTAAGTCGGCCCCGCGCATGCGCCCGCCCTCTCTCTTCCGGCGCTCATCATGGCGGAGAAGGAGTAAGTGGCCGTCCTACCCTAGGATAATCCGCCGCCATCGGCGGCTGCGGCGGTGCCTGCTCCGTGCCCCCGCCATCGGGATGCTGCCCACCGCTCCCCGGTCGCCAGGCCGCCGCCGGCGACGCGGGAGGGGGCTCAAGTGGGCTGGGGCCGGGAGGGGCGGTAGGGGAGGGCCCGGCGCGGCGGGGATGCAGTCGCCGCCGGTCGTGTCCCTTCCGCAGGCGGCGGTTGCTTCCCCGCCGGCCCTCGGTCGGGTGGGGAGGGAGAGCTGGCCCCTAAGCGCCGTTTTTGGGGGCGAGGGACCTGGGGCGGCAAAGTTTCTGCCGGCAGGGCGGGCGGGCGGTCAGTGCCGCGCTAGGGTGCGCAGAGCGGTGTGCGGCTTGAGTAGGCGACATAGCCGGGCGGGCTTAGGGTAGGAGCTCGCCCGGGTAATTCCGGCTCAGTACGCACTGGTCTTGCAAGTTTTGTCGCATCTATGAGTTTAAAACCTCAGTAAGTTTGAAGTCCTGTGAAATAAATTTCAGAATACTGCTAAGCTAATTTTTCTCTTAAAGTACCTGTTGGAACATTTATTGATCTGAAAGAGATGTGCTTGAAACACACTTTGTTTTATTACACATTGGGCTGTAGCAAACTAGGGTAAAAACTTCTTGTCACTCAAGCCCTCTTAGTCTTTGCGGTAGTGTACGTAGGGTGTGTGCAGTTCAACAGCTAGTCTGTCAGATTTCCTTGTCTAGTATAAAAGGTGATCTGTTCAGGCTGCATCGAGGTCTCGTAACAGTAGGAACAAGGAAGATGCCTTGATGAGCTGGCTCGAGGCAGTGAGGCCTGCATACGCGTTGCGTTAAGAGTTTGCATTGGTGTTTGTCATGTGTAACTTTAAAGACCAGTTTCTTCGTATCGGCTAAAAGAGTTGGTTGTTTTTTTGTTTTTTTCCCTCTTTTCATTTAGCGCGAAGAAGGTGCCATCTGTACCAGAAAGCCTGCTGAAAAAGCGGCAGGCTTATGCAGCTATAAAAGCCAAACGTCAGAAGAAGATGTTGGCTATAAAAAAGGTGAATATTTCATGACTCCTTAACTTGAATTGCATATCTGTTGCAATACTGGCTAGTACTGCTGATGTATTGGCTAGTACTGCTGATGTATTGGCTAGTACTGCTGATGTATTGCATTACAGAAGTTTACAATATTTAGGTCTAGTGTGTTGGTATTTTCTTAATGTTTTGGAGTAAAGTATGGGGGTTTTTTTGTCAATGCCAAACCAGTTCTAGGCAGAGTTAAAGGCAAAGTGTACAGTTGTCTATAAGATTAAAGTAAGTCTTTTACTAGGGAAAGAGTATAGCCTTTGTGAGAGTAAGCTTGGTGCATGATAACATTGTTAAAGGTAAAGCAGCCCTGATGCGTAACAGTCTTCCAGATTCTCTGGACTGTCACTGAGAGTGATTCTTTTAATCTGTGTTATTTCTGGGAAGTTCTAGAATATGGTACGTTATTTGAAGGTGATTTTCATGTATTAATAGGTTTAATGTAATCTTAAGTAATTTTCAATTGATTTCAGTTCCGTAAGACACAAAGAAAACTCATCTATGCAAGAGCCCAAGCTTACCACAAGGAGTACAGGCACATGTATAGGCAGGAGATCCGTATGGCCAGGATGGCCCGAAAAGCTGGCAATTACTACGTTCCAGCAGAACCAAAACTGGCATTTGTGATCAGGATAAGAGGGTAAGATTGAACGTAGGTGTAAACAATTTCATGTTCAAAAGCATTGAAATCGGCTTTCCTGTTATCTGTCTGTTTTGAGGGCTTACATATGTAAATAAAATCAAGCCTTCCACTGGTGGCTTGGGGAGTTGTTGGCAGTATGTTGTACCTGCACCAGAGGCTTATTTAATTAAGTGCAAAATCATTACAATGGTTCTGTCTACTGTCTTTAGGAATCCCTGATTTTTAAGAAGGCGACAAGGCTACACATATGTGCAGACAGTTGTTCTGTTTCACCTTAATCTCGATAAAAATTACGTGCTGGTATTCCTTCACATTCTGCTAAGCTTTGAAGTGTTTAACTCTCCTTTGGTAAAGTGTTACAGAATGCTAACAGAAGGTGTGATTGGAAGAATTATGTTCAGGAGAGCACAAGGATAGTTCTAAATTGTTTCAGTATAATGCTTATTTCAATTCTTTTCATGGAAATAGATCTGTTTTAACTTAATACTGAAATATATGGAGATAGTAAATAATTTACTAAGCTTGCTTTGTGTAACTGGTAAAATAGTGATGCGTTTCATATGGGAACTATACTATTGTGGTTTTTTTAACCTGATATTTGGTGTTTTCTGGGATGTAGATAATTGAGGCTTTTTTCCTGTGTTCTCTAGTACCAATGGTGTCAGCCCTAAGGTTCGCAAGGTGTTGCAGCTTCTTCGCCTGCGTCAGATTTTTAATGGCACGTTTGTAAAACTCAACAAAGCTTCTATCAACATGTTGCGGATTGTTGAACCCTATATTGCATGGGGGTGAGTGAAATAGCCAGTTTTGTCGAATCAGGGTGCAAATGTTGAGCCCCTTTTGCAGTTTGCTACTCTAGACCTGCAGGTTTCCCTTGTGTTCTAAATCTTTTTATATCCTGTGTGCTTTCTCTGCTTTGAATTGAAAATGTGATTAAGGCAGTGCTTTAAAAGATAATGCTTGCTAGGTACGATTACACTCTCATACTAGTGTTCTAGAGAACTTGGTGTGAGTAAGATTTGCTTCTTTGTTGCTTTTGTATTTACATTTGGGACGTGCTGAAATGATCTTAAATTGATTGTTATTGAAGTTTCCTTTGGGGATGTTAAATTGGAATGTGGCTTGCAAAGACTTACAATTCTTTTTTTTTTTTTTTAATTGACTGTTTCAGTTATCCCAATCTGAAGTCTGTGCATGAATTGATCTACAAGCGTGGTTATGGCAAGATCAACAAGCAGCGCATTGCTCTTACTGATAATTCCCTGATTCAGAAACGCCTTGGTAAATACTGCTTCACTTAAAACAAGAAAACAACTTGTTGCATTTGGATGATTAGTGCAGAGCTGGACAACTATCCTTATTTGTCTCTGGAGAATAGTAGTGATTGGTTAATAATCTCTGCTTCTGCCTTAATAGCTTAATACAAAGCAAGCTGGAAGTAACTTGTTACAAAGTACTGAAAACCAGTGTAAAGAAACAAATTTTAGTGTTTTAAATTTGTAATTTTAAATGTAAGCTCCTTGATCTCTAGTAGGTCAGTAGATCTTTCAGTAATGAAAAGGTGCTGCAACAGGAAAAAAGCTTACTATACATACCTTTGAAGTTTCAAACTTAATATTAGACATTGTTTCTTAGACCTTCATGGTCTGGGAAACAGACTTTTTAAACTTCCTGCCAGAAGAACTATCTAGTAAAAGTGATTAGTGTATTTAGTTAAAAAACAAACAAACAAAAACCCCGAACAAAACAAAAAAAACTCATGGGGGTCAGTTGTCAGGAAATAGACTGCTCTAGGAGGCTCCTTCTCTTCCATTCATGCCAGGAATGAAAGCACTTGATTTGTGTATCACTTCAAACTAGGCTGTCATGTTTGTTCCTTTTCCAGTGCAATAGATAATCAGATTCTAAAGGTGGAAGTATTACGCTATAATCACTTTCCTTTTTAGCACTGTATTTTATGAGCAGTTAGGTAACATGTCACTGAAGACTCTGGAAAGGCATTAAGGAAACACGCTATTGCGTTATTCAACAACATAAGTAGTTCAGTGAATTTCCCTGAGCTACACATAACTATGGTTTAAGCATATTTAATCTAGCTTTTCTTCAAAGAACACAGTCTATTTTCCTAGGATTCATTAAGTGGGGTTTGTTTTTTGTTGTTCCTCATTGCTGACTACAAATACTCCCCAGCTGAAACTGATGCCTCTGGGCAAATGTAACCACTAAATAATGTTGAGTTGGCTGCAGTGAATCCATTTTAATTGGAAAAGTCAGTCATGGGTGTCGTGACAGAGCAGGTGCTTCCTGACTTCCTGAAGCTTATCAAAATAAGGAGATAGGACAATAATAGCCTGATAATTTTTAGCTTGTTACTGACCAGTGGCTTTGTAGCCTTTCTGAAAATAATGTTTCTGAATTTTAGGGAAGCTTGGCATCATCTGCATGGAAGATGTGATCCATGAAATTTACACTGTTGGCAAGAACTTCAAAGTTGTGAACAACTTCCTTTGGCCCTTCAAGTTATCCTCTCCTCGGGGTGGAATGAAGAAGAAAACAATCCACTTCGTGGAAGGTGGGGATGCTGGTAACAGAGAAGATCAGATCAACAGACTCATAAGGAGAATGAACTAATGGTGAGGTATTACCAAAGTTAATACTAGCCACTGATCCATCTCTGCTTTGTAGGCTACTGCCATTATTGGTTAAAAATTCAGGTTTAATGTCTATTCACTCATGCTTGGGTGGTACCTACAGTATAAAGCTACTTGGACAGTGTTCTGATTTTATTTTTAAAGTCTTACTAAAGCTTAAAGATTTGTGAAGAAATTGAATCTTCATTATAGCTGATAAGTTTAGGAAGTACAAACATTACCAATAACTTGTTTTAAAACCTTTTGGGGGTTTTATGATTTAGCCTGAGATCTCGGCTAAAATTTTCAGCTTTCGTTAAGGAATTCTTAATATGATCAAAGTCTTGTGATTGCAAGTACGGTGTTTTTTCAGGTTGTCTGATGTCTGCTATAAAAACCTGTTTAGGACTGGGAGAAATTAAATTATTGATTTAGACCATTTTAATGGTTGAAATTTTGAGCTTGTTCAAGCTTCAGAATGATTCAGTATAAGCTTTCATGTTAACATGACCAAAATAGTGATTTTGAAAGACTAATTTGCCCATTTGAATAGTCTATCCTTTAGAAATGGGAAGGTTTATTAACACCTAAAGCAGTTTGACAGTGACAGCTGAGTCTTGAAGTTAGTATCTAGTTCAATCTGTCTTACCATCTGTAGTTGTCACTGCTGTTCCTGCTTTGATGAGAAGCCTCTGCCACTCACAGCCAAAACTTTTTTCAGAGTTCTTGTACTTACCATTGCTTTTTCCACCTTTTTTGCACACTAAACTAGCTTTCGTGTTACCCATATCTTATTTCCAGTCAAAGATAAATGCCCTTTTCGTGTGACAGATATGCTGGAATTTTAAAAAGACCCAATTTTCCCCAAACTGATTCCTCCAAAGGCAAGAAGGTTTTTTGGTTGGTTTATTGGTCTTTGTTGTGGTTTTGTGAGGTTGTGGGGGGTTTTTTTGGTTTTTTTTTTTGTTTTTTTTAGAAATCAGATGTGCCTTTTACTTGGAATTCCTAACTTTCAGAGGGTTGATTAGTAAAAAAATAGTGGGTAGTGATGTGACTTTACGGCTTAAAACACGTGCAGCTGCTGTTAGATGAGTTCTCAGAAATTAAATTTTCTGAAGGGAGGGAAGTAGTTGTTGTGGTTTGTTTTGTTTTGGTTTGGTTTTTTTTTAAAGCCTCTTAAAAATTGTTTTTATAGCCAACGAGACATAGCAAGTTGAGCTCATTGAGGTCCAAGGAGCTGAAGGAGATCTATGAAATATCTTTCCATTTGACTGACAGCCTTTTTTCTTGAAGCTTTTTTGTAGACACTGCTTTCTCAGTTTCCATTCCTCCAAACTTCTTGCATGTTGTTTTGTTGTCTCCATCTCTGAAGCAGCAGAGTTCTAAAGCACTGGTTACATGGCATGTGGAAACTTCCGCTTTAGGAAAATAGCCCCTTACTGCAGACAGTGTTCTTCTAAAGCTTTTTAGCTCAACTATGGGAAGAAGTATAACTTTGAGAAGCAGAATTGCTGTAATGTTTGGTGCCTGTGGTGATGTTATGTTACTCATGCTAGCATTGCTGTAAAAATTTTGCTGCCGGTGGCACAAACTGTTACAAGTTCAGTAGTGGCAGATGTTTCCCTTAGGTTAGTGCATGAGGCTTCATAACTGAGATTGAGCAAAACTGCTTTCACTTCATGCTCCTGTCTGGCTTCTGAGCATAAGATGGAAACTGGTTTTTTTAATTGAAACCCTGCAATGTTGTGTAGATTGGTGTAGATCCTTTCTCCTCCATCTTCACTTCTTCAGAAGTATACTGGTAGTCTTGAGTTTTCAGGAGCCTTCCTACAGGACGGAAGCTTCTAGTTCACTATTGCGGTGGCTATAAATGCCTGTGAGGAGTAATATGTTGGCAGATAGACTAGCAATATTCAGCTGGTTGCTCGTGTCTTTCGTTGGACTTCTAGCTCAGCATCCCATGTAAGTAGCAGACATCAGGGCCTTACTCCATCTTTTAGTTCAGGAGATGACCTTGCAGATTCTTACTTTACTCTTATAAGCAGTTAGCTGTTCTGCTTGGACTGCAAACAAACATACCTCTGGTGTAAAGCTAAGATAACTGATTGTTCTTATCTCCTGCACTTCCTGTTCCTGCTGTTCTCCTACTCCTCTGAATAGAGTCCACATTTAAAATAGAAGTAACCTACATGTAGGAAAAATGTTGTTGTGTGTACTGAGGTAATGGGCAACTAGAGCAGTAGGTTCAGATGAGAGATATCGGCAGTACTCTTAAGTACTGTCGTTCTGAAGGGCCATGTATCTGAAGACAAGTATTCCTCTTCCCTATAAGTAGGTGGTTTCATGCTACTTGTCTTGATCTCTTATTTGAGACTACCACTTAAGTAATAAATTAAAAAAAAAAAAATACAGACTTCCAGTACAGATGCCTTCATATAGATTGGGGAAAAAGACCATAGTACTTGATACTGAATTTTGACAATTCAGTATTGGCAAGATACTGAATTTCATTAGTTCTGAAGCAAACTGTACAGAAACTGGTCTTAAGTCTGCTTGTGCTTTCATTTTTGTATGCAAACAGTCCCTGAAATGTGCTGAAAATAAAATTACTGCAGCAAAAGTTTGAATATGCATAATGCCTCAGTATCAAGTTCCCCCGGTATCCTTTTAGACAAATAGGAAAATAGGTACCAATAGTTCAAGGTAGAAATGTTTATTCTGGTAGTTCTGGCACTTGAAATCTGTGGTTTGAGTGAAGAGATGTTAATATAGAAGTTATTATTGTGTACAAGACTATTGAAGTTTTAAATCCAGTGAAATAAAATTAGTATTTTCAGCCCAAATTATAAAATGTGGAAATGTTTTAAGTCTTCAGGTGGCCATAGTTTCAGATCTACATGTCTAATCTTTTTTTTTTTTCTTTTTTTTTTTCAGATTCAGATGCCCAGCTGCAATCTTTCAAACTCTGGTCTGTTAATAAAGCCATCTTGCACAAAACAGTGTGTCATCTCGATTGGTCTCTTTCTGTGGTCCTCTTCTCTAGTGGTGGTGGTTGCTAAGTTAACTTTGGAGTAACCTGTTTCAAAGAGCCATGTATAGTTTGAATTAGCAGTATATAGATAATACTGTTTCACCTTAATTTGGAGGGATTCATGGAAGTAACAGATGTGTTTGAGTGGCAACAACTACTTATTTTTGTTGTGATGAAAGGTACAGTAAATGACAAACTGAGCTGTATGCTCTTGCATGGACAGGATTCCTGCTTAGTTGTAGTGCACAAGAAAGCTGTGCAAGAAGGTTTTCTTTGTAAAGAAGAGGCAAGGGTAAATCAGTTCTTAGCATGTTAAGATCCTTATTTTAAGATCGTAATAATTACTTCCAGCTCTGAACATCTTCAGCTATGTTTTACCAAAGAAAACGTGAAATACTTTACAAAATAGAAAATTATTTTCCACATTCTAGATGATTACTCAGCTTTACATAATCTGTTTGCAGTGTTGTATTTTATATACTGTAGAAGTGGAGACTACAGAATTCATAAGGAAATGAACAGTTGTTGATAATGTGTAGGTCTAGCAGAGTACAGATTAGAAACCCTGGAACTGGTAAAATGTGTAACTGCGCTCAGACCAACTTCTCTTGCGAGCACTTCACTGGAGGGGCCTTAGCCTGCTGAGACATTTGGTACAACAGATCAACAAGTCACGTCTGCTCTGGCTGAAATCCTTTTCTCAGTTACAGGCAAGCTGTATTTACTACTTCACCAATGAAGGATGTCCATTTAAAAATCACTGGCATTGATGATTTTTTTCCAATTTGCACAAAAGCTTGTTTCTGCACTTCAGCTTTATTTAAACTTTTTAACAGCAATGCTAATTTATTAAAGCTTGTCAAAAGCTAGTTTTGTTTTTAAATAACTGGGAAATGATGGTAGTGTCTTAACTGAAAGTAGTTGCGTGCTTTTGTTTGTTAATGTGTTGGGACACTGGCAAAAGAGCTGA
Source organism: Haliaeetus leucocephalus (assembly GCF_000737465.1). Taxonomy (NCBI): domain Eukaryota; kingdom Metazoa; phylum Chordata; class Aves; order Accipitriformes; family Accipitridae; genus Haliaeetus; species Haliaeetus leucocephalus. The sequence goes on from NW_010972942.1 coordinate 5,545,290, forward strand.
AGGTCAGATAGGTCAGTGTTTCCAGATACTTGAACAGCTGAGTTCTAAAACCGAAAGTGACAATTCCCCTATTGTGAGTCGAGCTCCAAAATCCAGTAACACACCTTCTTGTGTCTAAATACAAAAGTACCAACACCTTTGTCCATTTAAGCTAGGAAGTGCATTAAATCAGAAGAGCTTAGCAGTTCTTTACAGGTAATCAGTGCAAGTAATTAGACTACTGATACATGGTTGAAAAGAGTTTAATGAGTGAATGAGGTGAAAACCATAAAAGTACTTCATTTGTTAGGCACCTTTGTGAAGTGATAAGCAGTATGATTTACAAGGAAAAAAAAACATTTTCATAAAGTTACTTGGATGAAGGGGAAAAAATCTTATGGTGAAAATCATAATCACTTTGCACTGTTAATGGAAAACCTCAGTTCTCATCTTGATCTTGTAAGAGTACAATCTTTTTCAGCTTAAAACTGCACCAGTGGGCAAAGAAATTCCCATATTGGGGGGATATACCTGAGAAAATTTTTGTTGACTTTGGTTTGTTTGTTTCAATTGGTAGAGTTCTTCCATTACTTTGCAACAAGGTTTTCAGTTATTTGCCTTTTGACTTGCATGCATGTTCTAGCATGTTCTTAACAGAAAGGCATTTCATGGATATAATAAAGCCATACAAGTAGATAGCAAACATTGTATGATGGGTATAGAGAATAAAAGATTAACTCATGAAGTTAATCAGTGCTATAGGAGCTTGTTTGTCTGATAAGAATGCCCCGTAAGTCCTAAATTTTGTTTAAACGAATATATACACAAAAGCATTAGTGAGGAGAAAGTTAATTTGGTTTTCATGGTACTTGAGCAACTCATTTTTCTTACTGCCTCTGAAAGGCACTTTGAGGTAACAGCTGCAAAATGTTAATACGTGGTGTGGGAACTAAAAGCGTAGCTGTGTTTAAACTGGTAATCCTGCATAGTTCGTCACCTTTTATACTAGCACAGCTTTCAGGATTTTTAGTGTTGCTCTTCAGGCATGTCCCACAGTAGGCAATTACAGAAACAGCTCATGATCCCATAGTCAAGGTCAGAATTTGCACTGGAAATGAGGCACGATCCACTTATCCAATACAGGAATAGTTCATTTTGGAGCATTTATGAGATAATTTGAGTTAAAAATGTAGCTGATGAAGACAATCACTTGTTTCCTAAACAATAAAAAATGCAGAGCCTTTGTCAACATTCTTTGATAAAGTTTAGGTTCTTGCAAACATGCTGTTATTTTCTCACTGTCCATAACTGCCAGCTGCTGACACATTCAGGAATAAAATTTCTATGAACTCTTATCCTCTTCCAGAATGACCAACATCTTCCTTTTTTTCCTCAGAACTGAAGCCAGAAGCTTTACCTAATAGCTATTGGAGAAGCAACAGCAGACTGTTTGAAACACTAACAACTCACAAATTTTTCAGGCATGCTAAGGTTTACAGGCTTTACAGTTAATTGGTATTCATTTCTTTGCTGGTGTCCAGCTCGTACAGCCTGTTTCACTATCACCAAGTGTAAAGCCATACATCTGGAAACAGAATGGGAGCCTATCCCAAGAATCAATATTTTGGAAGTTGGGAGATGTGATGGATAGTCAGCTGAACATAAGCTCCCACTTGGCCAAATACAGTTCTTGGATGCATTAAAAAGGGAATATCAAATAGTACGGGGGAGGTAATACTACTTTTGTTCCAGTAGTGCTTACACTAGTGCCAAATGCAGTATCCAGTTCTTGTGCCAAAAATCAAGCACATGCCTTATAATACTCAGAGAGCTTTCTTTAAAGGCGGACATGGTTACGAAATTACTATCTACCTATAATTGCCTCCATGGAGAAAAGTAGTTTGGTAATAGAGAATTCTTTGATCTAACAAAGCTATAACAGGATGAAATTTCTTGAGATTGAAGCCAGATAAATTTTGGCTTTAAGCAGACAATTTTAATGGAACATAATTAGACACTGGAACACTTAGCCAGTGGTGTGCCAGGTTCTTCATCAGTGGTCATGTCTAAATTGAGGTTTGGGTTTTTTTCTTCCTTTAAAGCATATGCTATACTTCTAAGAGGTTTGCTGAGCACAGTCCCAGAGCCTCTCTTACTCAGCAGAAGTTACAAAATGCAGGCACTTTGGGTACTCAAGGGGTACAAGTTAGAGTCTTGTATTAAGATGTCTGGCCACCCAGAGTGAAATTCGGAGTGGTGGTGCTGGGTGTTATGTGTTTCTCAAGGGATCTTGGACTAATGCAGTGCACAAAGTAGCCAGTCGCTTAAACCTTAGCATAAATAGTGCTCGGGAGAGGGGTGGTAGGACTTCACATATCTTTTATGGGCTTTGCTGCTTCTGCCTGTTTGGAATCCAGATGTTGCAGCGGTCTGGGACCCATGTGTTTTTTAGAGAATTAAGCGGGGCTTCCTGTCAATTCTGAGTCCCCAGTGAGCAAAGTGGTGTCCCTGCTTCATACAACAACTGGCTTGCTCACGCTTAGTAAAGTAGGTGCACGGGTTTTGTTCAAACCATTCCTTCCATCTCCCGATTTCCAGAAGACTGTCCACAGAACTGTGGGTGAGAAATTCCCTGCATGTTGCTCCTTACTGAAGCTGTGCCGCAGTCTAATGCAGGGAGAAGATCCCAATTTTAGCTTCGATTAGGAAACTGCAGAGCAGACAGATACAAATCTGAAAACAGTTGACCTTAGAAGGGAACAAAATTTTAGTCTCCCAGATCCCAGACAAAATGTTCTGCTCAACCAGTTTCATTAGGTGTAAGTTGTTGTGGGAATTTTGTCTTCAGGGATCCTTAATGTGATGTGCCAGTTCTCTTTTGTGAAGTTCCCATTCTTGGCATCCTTGTTTTTTCTAAAAGCTTTTGCACCATACCACACTACTCCAGGCATCTAGGATCCCAAAAATATCTTTGCGCTACCCAAATACAGGTTTAGATGTAAGTAGGCTCTTATATGGTGCAGTTTTTCATGACTGAAAAGTCTGAAAAACCAAGTACTGAGCTCATGAATTGCAAGTGCTAAGAAAGAACAAGGATGTTCAGAAACAATTTTCCACACAAAGCTTCCATCGCTTTTCTGTCTGTCTGTAGGTGATCACACCAGCCATTTCTAGCCTGATCTGTGAAAATGAGAAGTACTTGTGACCTTGGTGATATTGCAAATAAGATCAAATTTTCGAAGTTCAGAGCTGTAAGCAATTTCCCCCGAATCATTTTTCTAAAGATAAAAAACTCCATAAAAGCAGGTTTTTATCTGCTAAGTATTTCTTCATATAAACTACTCATTGCACCAAATATCTTTCATTATGAAATAAGTAGGTGCTTGGTTGGAGAAAAACAATGAGAAATAAGGGAGTGTACAGTCATAGGGCCACGGGGTGTATATGGGGAAGAAGCCACGTGCAAAGTAAAATCTAGAGTAGAGGAGGAAAAGGAAAGAGAGGGGGGGATACGCAGCAGTATTACTCTTCGCTTGCTTAGCACTGTTTTGGCAGTGCAGAGAGGCAGTAAATCCAGTTTAACTAGCCAGCATGCCACATGCTTCACATACTTCCCATCGTGAATTGCTCTGGCAGTCAGTGGCGTTTTGTACAACTTCACTAGTCTTTGGAGTCTGCGCTGGCAGTCTTCGTGGTGAACGTGTGCTGCCCAGGCCCTGCAGCAGTGTCGTGAAGCTCTGCCCGTGGCACATTTCCACTCCTGCTGCGCTTTGTTAGGAGCTATGCAAGGATTACTGCACTCCGCCATATCTGATGGCATCTGTTATCCACAAGATTATGCTTTTTTTATTGCACAATAAAATCCAATTGAACTTTTCAAGTCCTGATCACTCTGAATATCTCATGTATACCAGAATATCACAGTAGTACCTAATAATTTCAGCACAATGCATGTTTAAATTTTTGATACTAATACTGTATATCACACATCATTATAACAAGGCCTCCAAGATAGAAAGAAAGAAGATATAGTGAGCGAAGACAAGTAGGAAAATAGGATTCAAGGAAGGCTCTAAGCATCTCTAGTTAGTTTGAAAAACAGATAGACTTTTTTTTTTCTTTAACTTCTTTTGCCAGGTATTATTTAACACAACTGAACTGTAAAGAGAACAAGTTCAACTAGTGGGTAATAATACTGGCACTTTTTTGTGCCAATCCTAATTATCTAATTTTAACTACTTTTTTTTTAACTTGATTTTTTTTTTTAACTAATCTCTCCTACTGCTGAAATATATTTTTGTGAAAGGAGAAAGAAAAATTGGGTGAGGCTTTTCTTTATACAAATTGTCTACTAATATTCACACACACCCCCTTTGTGGGAGAAGCCATCAGGATTGAAAGCAGCATAAATAGTGGGTGACAGTTCAGTTGGTTTTAGTTAGGCATAGGAAGTGTTAATTATGTGTTAAGAAGAAATTAAACTAATTATATAGTAGTGTCTGGCTTTATAACATTCTTTACTCTAGAAGACTAAAGGAGCCAGGATGTAAATGTTGCATTTATTTATAACCTAAAGTGTTGAAGGTGAGGGGATGTTAGCTCTGAATTGAGTACAGTGTTAACTGGTAGATGATGTTACTTTTACTATTGTTATGGTTTAGTTTTAATGATTGCTTTGTCATTTTAGAGCCTGGTGGTTCTTTGAAGCTTCTGCATAATCTTTGCTGTTTTACTTCTTGTGACTATCTCTGAAACTTTTGCTCTCGAGTAAGTGTTTTGAGGACATGAAACTTGGTAGATAAAAGTCCTAGGAAAAAACCCACAACACTTCTTTAATCCTTTTATTTGCTTTTATTGACTGTATAAAACTAAAAATTAGCTGGCTTAATGTAGAACGATCTGAATGATTCCAGAGAATATGTATTTTGAACAGCACTTCAGGCTAGCTTGTTTCCAATACCTTACAAAGAAGGACTGAGTTAACTGCCTTCTAGCCTCTCTGTCCTAACGTCTGGCTTTCTGCTGTCACGGTGTTCATTTCTACTGTTGGATTGCAATCCCCAGCTTTTCCAAATGAAGGGTAAATGCTTCTAACTACTGTTCTACGGCTTCCATTTCTAAAGCCTTTGAGTGACAGCGTTCTTCTTAGCAGACTTCGAAGTACTTCACCACTGACATCAGTACTATGCTTTTCTTTCTGCTGGGAGAACAGACGTCCGCAGACAGCATGACTTGCCAAGGTTTACCTGGCAGACTGGTAGTTGAGCCGAGACTCAGTCTGCAGGAACAGGAGGGGAATCTACAGCCTGGAAGGGAAGCCAGTGGCTGTGGCTGGGAGTGGGATTTGTGCCAGCCCGTGTACTGTGACCAGGGAGGGCTCTGAAGCCAGGTCACTACGATCACAAATGAGGGGAGAGGTACCTGAGAAACAACCATTACAAAACTGTGATTGCTGTCTCCCACCCCACAACCCCCCAGCTGAGCTATCCTCACAGGCAGGGTTGGGACTCACCGTCCAAAATCCTGTCCTGGATTTAGTCTTCTCGAACATGAATCCCGAACTCAGGTTTTCAGAAGTACCTGGAAAGGTGGTAATAGTCTGTGGTCTTTTTAGCAGATTAGTGTAGCACACTTACCTGGGAAGAGTTTGTCTGTGTGTGCTCAATAATTTTCTGTTACTGAGACAGGTTCAAATTCACATATATCAGTCTGCAGCAAAAATGACCTACACTTCTTAGAAACTGAGTTTTTCTGAGTAATGGCTATGCTTTCTTTTGAACTCAGCGTTACATATGGCCTGAATTATCCTACTGGCTCAAGTATCTTTTGGTCTATAGACATCTATCGTAGATGTTAAATAAATTTAGGCTTGATATAAATACAGAGATTCTTTGCCCTGCCAAAATGTTCATTACTCTGGACAGGCACAGTAGGAGAATTTTAAGAGACAATTTTGGCTCCTGCAGTTCTGCAGGACTAAGCTGGTAGGTACGCTTTAAAAACCGGTTCAGATACCTATCTGCAAAGAGAAATGAGTCCAGAGCCAGGTCTGAGCCAGCAGTGTTTTCAGTTGGAGTGAGGGCTGGGCTGGACCAGCAGAGGGGCAATATCCTTGGACTACTCCCTCTTAGGTCTGGTCTTTTTCATATATTCAAATGAGCAAGGCCCTCTTCTGAAAGTCACTCACTACTTGCTTCTTTTTATTTGAATTGGCTTCTTTTCTTACAGTTTTTACCCCTGGGTGCTGTGAAAACTTAAGCTGTAAAAAAACAGGGAATGGGAATGCAATAACACTTTAGTTTCTATCCCTTCCCTTAACCTGCTTCTTTTCACCAAGCCCATTGATACGCCACTATACAAGTAATCTGGATTAGTAATCAGTTGTGTCGGAGTAGCAAGCCAAGATGTGAGATAAACTTGCAGAGTTTTCGTTCTGAATGCTGTACTAGCACTTTCTGGAAGACTGTTGTACTGAGGAAACTGTAAACTAAAATGAATGGAGCTTGTAAATCAAGTGATGGCACATACACGTGATGTTTAAAATACAATCTTGGTGAATCATGTTGCATTAAAAACATTGATATGTAGTCAGATTTAAATGCACTTTTTGTTAAATGCCTAGATTGTTATTGGTTTTGTTCATTCCCTTGCCACTTTCTTTTCTTCTTCTGCAAAACATGCGTGCTTGAGCAAAAGGGGCTATTTCTGCCTGAATTATGCTTTTCAGAATGCAAATCTTGAGTCTAGTATTTAGTTTCTTACCATGTTTTCAATCTGAGTGTGCCTGAACCAAGATTTTGCAATGGGAGTAAACTTCTCTTAACTTTTGCTCAGAAACTGAGCTTTTGAAGTTAATATAATTTTTTTTTCAGTGATAAGCTGTCACTTCTGAAAAAAACAGTAAAGATATTAAATTTTTCTTTCTATTTTTTTATATGATGTGTTTTAACAGTATAGATAAATGTTTGTGGGTGTGCTGGTTTTGACTGGGATAGAGTTAATTTTCTTCACAGTAGCTGGTATGGGGCTGTGTTCTGGATTTGTGCTGAA